>NC_044310.1:179908068-180060568 GCF_007474595.2 Lynx canadensis | reverse complement strand
TTAAAATCTGGTATCTTGAATAATATGGAAATGTGCCCGTATTATCTAGTACTTCTCTGACTATTTTATCTTCCTGGAAAAGGGCAGATTTTAATCACAACTTGCAAATCCATTGCATTTTCCTAACTGCTGTTGAGGTACGTGCTACAAGTAGTGCAGAGAGAAGCATATCTGATCACTTTCTTGACTAGAAACTACAGAGATATCAACGCATTTCTGACAATGTAAAAAAAGCCTCAGGAACATTTTTTTTCCCTCAGATGTTCCTTATACTTATGATTTTCAGCTCTAAACCTTAAAAAGACAAGCCATGATCTTTCTTGCCTCCAAGTACTAAGAAAAAATGTGTTAAATGCTAACAACTGCGTATGTCAAAGAGTGACATTAGTTATCCTTTCTGCTTTTAGAATGAAAAGCTGAGAATGTCTAAGAATTTGCTGTGATTTGCAGTCATATCGTGGGCCAAAGTCATATGGTGGGCTGGGAATAACATGGACCCACAAGTTCACAACTGCAGACATGTAGAGAAAATGGTGGGTGTTAATGAATATTCTGGCAGGAGGTAAGGGAAGCTACAGCAAACATGGGAAGTGTATTTTCTTTTTTAACACATTAGCCTATATGCTCCCTGTATAGCCTGCTTCATTGTTGATTCTTCTTTTTCTTTTCTAGTTTGGTTCCTTAACCATCCAACTCAATATCCATGCTTGATTATTTAGCTTGAGTAAGACAGGCATTTGGAAGAGAACAATCTATCCTATTTCTTTGCTGCCTTTTCTGTTGTTTCATAAAACATATTATTTTTGTATCTTAATTCTCATAACAATTATCTTCACAAATATCCCTTTTTTCTTTGTTTATTGCATTCTGGTTTGACTTTTCTTTTATTCAAACTAGTAGTATTCACATACCAATGAAATAAGGTCCAACCTTAAAAAATCAGCATCATTTAGTGGCTGGCTGTATTTCCCTAGTACAAGTGAAGCTAAAAACTGGTTTTCTGTTTAAATATGTGAGGCTCTTGTGTTATGTAGACATTAGCCCCTTGACAAAATGGTTTATTTCAAGAATGTTAAGTAGGGAAAGCGTTGGTATGCTGGAAAATTTTACTCAGTATACAATTTCTATGGCAAATGAAGAATTAGAACTACATATTTAATATGGCCCATATTTCATACTTTTAAACTGAAATTGGCTATCCAATCAAACATCACTTTCTAATACTCAATTGCCTCGTCAAAGGTCACCTTCAAAGTAATGACATATGAAACGTGGCTTTCTTGCCCATTCTGAAACTAACATGTATCTCCTGAGGAGTGTGGTGATTTATTATGATTATCAAAACAATGAGTCAGTGTGTCATAAAGAAATTTTAGTCCCTAAAATGATCTCAAGCCAACTGCAAAAAGGTAAATGTCCAAGTAACTCAACTTGCTCCCTATCACGTATTATGTCTGTGCATCACCCTGGGATTGCACCACCCAAGCTGAGTCTGTCCTTGTCATCAGCATCGTTTCAGATTTGTGTTGTTTGTTTCCATCTGACCATGAAAATGTACTTGACTATAGTGATATTAGGATATTGACATTCTTATACTTGTCTGTCTTTCTTTCTTTCTTTCTTTCTTTTTTCTTTCTTTTCTTTTTCTTTCCTTTCTTCCTTCCTTTCCTTTCTCCCTTCCCTCCCCTCCCCTCCCCTCCCCTCCCCTTCCCTTTCCTTTCCTTTCCTTTCCAAGATAATGCTTTAGCCAAACAGGAAATTTCAGTGGAAATTTTACACTTTGAGAATAGGTGATGGATAACACATTTAGGGTATCTGATACTTTGTAAGTAATATCATTTGTTGCACCTCAAATTCCTGTCACCTGGTCTTGACATTTGCTAGTAGATTTCTGTTTCAGAAATGGTATAGTTCTAAACAAATTTTCGGAGTTGCCTATCCTTTCATTTAGCAATAATGAAATAGAATTAGACAAACAAAGTGTGGGATTGGATTAAAAGTCTTTAAACTTTAAATAGCAAAACAGGACAATATGCTGTTCTAGTACAGAAGAACATAAAATCCTTATGGCATTCTTCTATTGGCAACAAATATGTTTTCTCAAATACCAATAGCCTAATCATAAAGACTGGCCTCAATTTCTTTCACCATGGGGGCCTGCTTTCTTTGTATAGGATTAAGTAGAAGATAATCAGAAAGTAGAAGAAGCACACATATATTTTTCCCCCTACTGGAAAAAACAAATAAGAATCTACCAAGTGATTTTCTTTCTTTTATTTATTTATTTTTTTGTATGTGTGTTTTCCTTGTTATTAAGATGTAAACTTTTTCACTATTTGCTTTTGACAAAAGGAAATAAATATTTTACGATCTGCAACATTATATAGCTTTTGATCAGTAAGTATTTTTGGAGATTATAATAATTTTAAAGGCAATTTTTGAAAGTATGCTTAGAGAACAAAGTACTCTTCCTAGTTCCAAAATTTTCAATCAGCATAAGAAGGCCAATTTACCCCTTACTGCTACTTTAATATGATTTCCAAAATGCAAATCTAACCCAGATTGAGAAAACCAGCTGTGAAAGTGTGTTGTGTTGACAGGCACTGTGATTCTAGCAATGTAATTTAGTGCTGCTCAGCTCTAGTGACCTTTTAAATACTAAAATAAAAACATTATTTTCTGTGGTCTGAATTGTTTTGGCTGCTTCACTTCTTGTACTTGAGCATACAAACACTTTAAAGCAGAGAAAGCCACTGAGACTACAAGGTGAAAGACAATTTTAGTATTTGTAGGACATATTGCCATAACTTACTGTTATAATAATTTGCTAATTTGAAGAAATACTCAAACTCTTTACTTTTCCCATATAGCCTACTTCCTGATTATTGCATAAGTTTAGTTTGTGTTTTCAATTAATTAAACATGTAGTTTGTGAACTCATTAAACTACCCCTCCTTGCCTAATTTTAACAATCTCGAATGGTCATGGGTTCCTTACCTAATTAGCTGAAGTTTGCTTATTAACCTAGTGATGATGCACTTGTTTTGAAAATAGAGTTTTTGATATTACAAAGTTATATTGATGTTTATATGTTTGTATGCTTATGGTAAGGACCTCAGTGTATGGGAGGGAGTATGGAGAAAAAAAATCAAAACAAACAAAAAAGAACCAGCGATCACCTTATTTCTTGTAACATTAAGTTCTGTCAGTAAATTCATTTCATGTTTCTTCCTGTCATAAGCACCTAAAATTTTTTTCTCTCCTGTGACTCACACTGTTAGTTCAGTGCCAGATAAAAAGTCACAGTTTTGGTTTATCACTTGAAAAAACATTGAGATGAAAAAACAACAGTGTCTCAGGAGATGACTGCCTTTTACATTATGCCAAGAAGATAAAGGCTTGTGTGTTTATAATAAGTCAGCAACGATTTGGGGGATCTATTTTAGCAGAGAATATGTGTAGGAAAAGAGCCAATTAAAAATGCCGCAAACCCCCGTGTTTTTCTATACTCTCCTAAGCAGAAACACTTCGCTATTGATTAAAAGCAAATGTGAACAGAACACTACTTCTTTTGAAAACGCCTTTTGAATTCAACTGGCCTTTTGACAATTGGAAAATAATAGAAAATAATGACACCTTACATCTAGGGGACAAATAATTTGAGGAAGAGTGAAACTCTAATCTGATACCAGGGGGCCAGATGAAAGTGGCATTGCTTGTTTCAAATGCTGAAAGAAGAAAACAAAACAAAACAAAACTACCCTAACTGAGTGATTAAAGGAAAAGAGTTTGGCAGCTTCATTTAAAAATATACTTACCGGGGCGCCTGGGTGGCTCAGCTGGTTAAGTGGCCAACTTCGGCTCAGGTCATGATCTCGCGGTCCGTGAGTTCGAGCCCCGTGTTGGGCTCTGTGCTGACCACTCAAGCCTGGAGCCTGTTTCAGATTCTGTGTCTCCCTCTCTCTGACCCTCCCCCATTCATGCTCTGTCTCTCTCTGTCTCAAAAATAAATAAACGTTAAAAAAAATTTAAAAAAAATATACTTACCACATGGCCTGGCAATTGTACTCCTAGGCGTTTATCCTGGGGAGCTAAAAACTTATGTCCACACAAAAGCCTTCACACAATTGTTCACTTGTTCGTTGTAGCTTACTTATTGCAGTCAACGACCAAACTTCTCCTCGGCAGGTAAATGGTTAAACTGTGGTGCATCTGTATCATGATGGCACTATTGAGCAACAAAAAGAAATGAAATATTGAGATACATAACTTGGGTGGATCTCAAGGGCATTTGGTTGAGCGAAGAAAGCAATCTCAAAAGATCACAGATTATGTGGTTCTGTTTACATGATATATGAAAATGACAAAATTATATGTAAGGAAGGAAAATAGGTTAGTGTTTGCATAAGTATAAACGTTGAAGGGGAGCAGGGGCGATGTGACTATATAAGGTAACAGATCTTCAGGGTAGTGGAATAGTTTTGTATTTTCATTGTAATGGTGGCAACACAAATCTACACGTGTGATAAAATAATGAATCTACCCACGCGCTGAGAGACTTACGGGAACTGATTAATAAGAATTATGGTGGATTATTCATTTGGTGGTCTTTTGATTTTTGTGTACTAATTCCTTTTTTTAATTTAAAAATTTTTTAATTTAATAATTTTTTTAAATTTAAAAATTTTTTAAATTTAATTTAAAAAAATATTTTTTTAAATTAGATTTAAAAAAATCTAATATTTGATAAGTATGCGTAATTTTTCATTATATCATGAGAAATTTATTCTGATAACAAGTAGAAGCAGAGATTACCCTGGTGAACTGATGCCAGAACTACTTCACAGTTGAGAGATCATATTAGCACAATTTAAAAAAAAGTTGAAGAACATTTTAATCACGATTTGGGTCTCTGTGTGCTCTAATTATAGTGTACAAATTTAATAATATGAATAAAATTGAGTTATTAAATTGATTCTATGTATTAAATGTTTTCTACCCTTTTAAAAAAATAATGTTTATTGATTTGAGAGAGAGAGACAGATTGTGAGCAGGGAAGGGGTAGAGAAAGAAGGAGACACAGAACCCGAAGCAGGCTCCAGGCTCAGAGCTGTCAGCACAGAACCTGATGCGGGGTTCGAACTCATGAACCAGGAGATCACAACCTGAGCTGAAGTCGGATGCTTAACCAACTGAGCCACCTAGGTGCCCCTCTACCGGTTTTTAAGGCAACAATATGTCATAAATAAATCCTAAAATGTACTAACCTTTATTCAATCACTGAGTCACTTGACATT
Source organism: Lynx canadensis (assembly GCF_007474595.2). NCBI lineage: Eukaryota > Metazoa > Chordata > Mammalia > Carnivora > Felidae > Lynx > Lynx canadensis. The sequence continues at coordinate 180,055,271 of NC_044310.1, read as the reverse complement.
GTTCAGGCACCTGGGGCAGAGAGGTGACCAAAACATAGATGATATCCCTTTCAAACATCTCAGGCACGTACAGACTAGAACAGGAAATCTCAAATCCATTGGATGAAGAATAGGAGTTGGAAAATTTTTGCTTTTAAAAATATCAAGTAAAAACTCCTTCCCCTTCAGGTTATTCACTTGCTTTGACTTCTATGAAATTATTCATGACTCATTTTCTACTGACCTCTTTTTCTCAGACTCCTCTTCAGGCTGGCTGCGGTACTTTGTTCCACAGCATCTTGTCCCAGTTTCTTTTCCCTCTTCCACACAATCCCCTTGGGGATTGTTATAGCTTACAACCTTTTCTGGAGTTTTAGTTGGTTAAATTTGTGTTTACTTAGATTATCTCGAAGCATTGATGTGCCGCACAATTAAATCATCGTGGCCCTTCCCATATGCCAAATATGCTCTATCCATTTCCCATTTTGTCAATAGCCTCACAATCCACCTAGATGTCTATGCCAGCAACTCTGAAATCATCCTAATCCCTTTTTCTCCCATCCCTGAAGCCCACTTACATCAGACAAAATCTGTGTATTCTCCAGTCCTCCTTGATCACTTAACTTCCACTCTCACTGCTGCTATGCTAGCTGAGAATACAATAATCTCTCAATAGGATTTCTGAACATATCTCTAATCGGTCTCAATACTGTCCTTTTGATTTGACATCACATTCAGACTTTCTTAAAGTGTTTATAAGAAAGTCACTGTCCTATTATGTATCGCTTCAATGTCTTCCAGTTCCTTGTAGTAGTGGTTTCTGATGCTCTATAAGATCTGGCTTCTGTCTTCCTCTTTCCTATTATTTTTTCCATTTCCTTATTTGATGTCGGTGATCCAGCCTTAGTATTTTTTTTTTTTTACCTTTCTTAAGTGAGCCATACTCTCTTCAGCTCTGTGTAAGAAATACTGCCTCTGCAATACTTTCTCTGCCTTCAAAACCCTCATTTGAAGAACTGCTAACCATCATTCAGTATTCATCATTTAGCTTCCTCTAGGAGCCTTTCCCTGTACCCCTGTTTGGTTATGTGCTCCGTATATTTGTGTCTAGTATTTTCCTTCTCATATATTTGCATTCTTATACCATATCAATTTAAGAATATCGGTCCATGGTGATGATAATGAAAGATCATCATCATCTCATAATTTGTGTTTTGTATGTGTGAGACGTTAGTAATTTTTCAATTTCATTTTATATATTGCATCTTGATTAAAGCATATGTGCAAATACTTTAGAGTTTCAAATAGTTTTACAGGGTCCCCTGATTCTGCCTGTATTTCCTCTTCCCCAGAGCAATGACTTTTAACTCTTTGTTGCATATTTGTATTTATCTTTATTTTTAAGACTTATATCCTGGTGCTTATACCACTGCTTCTTGATTTTTCAGTATTTAGCTTTAGCCATGAAATTAATACTAGGATATGAAAATGTATCTCTGTTTATCTTTCACCTCTACAAATATAGGCAACCATTCCATCTTCCAAAATTCCTGGTATAATTATATTGTGATTTTGTTTATATTCATGCCTCGTAGTTACATTATTATGACTATGTAAATGCTCTTTATAGGCAATGCATATATAATATTTTTCACTGCAAGTAAAAATTTATTTTCATCACTTTTCTGAAGTCATCACTAACGTGATTGAAAACTGCACAGGTTATTTAAATGTCTCAGTATGCTCAGGTACACAAGATATTAAAATTGATTAAAACAGTTTGGTAAACTTTTTTAACATGGATACCCCATTTTTAATTATGGGAAATTTTCTTGAGTTATTTCTTTGATAATTTCTTTCTTTTAGATTATTTTTCCTTTTGCAATTCTTTTTTTTTTTTCTTTTTAGATATAGATAATCTAGGCTAGACTTTAATTTTATCCTCCTTAATTTTGGGGCCACATTCTCACTTCTTTTTCTTTTTTAATACTCTATTTTGTAGGATATTTTCTCAACTTCCAAACTTTATCAAAAGTTTTTTTGCTGGGGTGCCTGGGTGGCTCAGTCAAAGATCCAACTCTTGATTTTGGCTCATGTCATGCTCTCATGGTTTGTGAGTTCAAGTCCTGGCTATGCACTCACAGTGCAGAACCTGCTTGGGAGTCTCTGTCTCCCCTTTTCTCTGCATCTCTCCTCCTCACACTCTTTCTCAAAATAAATAAACAACAAAAAAAGTTTTACTTGCTATTTGGTATAATTTTTGCTATGGTCATTCATCTTCTTTTTTAAATTTTTTTGCTATGGTCCTTTTTAACATGCAAAAGCAAACTTGTTTTCTGTATAATTTATTTATATAATTCTCACTTGGATTCCATCTGCAACTTTTTTTGAGGCTATTTATTATAGTTCTGAATTATTCTTCTACCTGCAAAACTCTTTCCTGCCTATGACTTTTTTTTCTATACCTTGCATGACAAATGCTTTTAGCAAAAATCTGCTGAACCTTGGATTTGTGTTCATGTGTCAGAATTCACCATTAAAAATCTTATTAAAAACTGAGTAAATTGGTTGTCTTGACCCTTTGTGGAGACTGACACAGCTGGACTTTTTCTTGGCGGAAACCCCAAAATCAGATACACTGGAGAACATCATTCCAGAAGACTACAGCTCTTTCTTTGAGGTTCTAGAATCCAAATAGGGAAAGACTGTTAAAGGTCTCAACATTTAGGATGTTTCCATTTTTCATACATGTGTCCTGCCACCACCTAAACTCAGCATCCTCCGTCCAGCAGGTCCCTATTTTATACCCTGTATTGCTCCCTTCTTCGGAAGTTGCACTGAATAAAGGAAATCAAAACCTTGCTAATAAATTTTTAAAATTTACATAATTGCTCTATCATTTAGTTCTAATGTTCATCCACTAGCAGAGCTTTCTAAAAATATCTTAGCTTTTCAGAGGGAATCCAGTGAATAAATGCTGATGTTGTCTTTCCCTAGGCTTTCAACTTCAACACCCATAGATTCAGTATTCAAGATTATTTTTTAAGTTTATTTATTTATTTTTCAGAGAGACAGAAAGAGAACACAGGCAGGGAAGGGGCAGACAGAGAGGGGGACAGAAGATCTGAAGTGGGCTCTGTGCTGACAGCAGAGAGCCTGATCCAGAGTTCCAACCCATGAACTGTGAGATCATGATCTGAGCCAGTCAGATACTTAACCAACTGAGCCATCCAGGCACCCCCAGTATTCAACACTTTGAATCAGTTACAACTCACCCTTTGGCCTTCAAGTTGGCGAAACTTTGCTATGGTCTTTTCTGCTACTTACTTTGTGCTTTCCAGTATGAGCCTCAGTGTGCTGAATTTTTACTGCACTTTGGGAGATAGTGAAATAAAATGTGTGTGTTCAATCTGTAGCTTTATGTTGACCATCTCATTTAATTTTCATGATAATTCTCTGTAATTGGTATTGTTTTACACATGAAAGAAAAGGGATCACAGAAAAGTCATAATTTTCTCAAGGTCCCAAATCTAGGAGAAGGAAATTCAAGGCACAATCAGCACAATAAGAAATTGAGTTTACATTCATTTATCTTAGCTGTTACCAGAGGAATGAAAAATGTCTTCCCTTATTTCTTTTTTATTTAAAAATTTTTTTTTCAACGTTTTTATTTATTTTTGGGACAGAGAGAGAGACAGAGCATGAACGGGGGAGGGGCAGAGAGAGAGGGAGACACAGAATCGGAAACAGGCTCCAGGCTCCGAGCCATCCGCCCAGAGCCTGACGCGGGGCTCGAACTCACGGACCGCGAGATCGTGACCTGGCTGAAGTCGGACGCTTAACCGACTGCGCCACCCAGGCGCCCCTCTTCCCTTATTTCTGATCAGAGAAAGTGTCAATACTTTATCAGGACATTCTTGCCTGTACAGAGAGCTCAACTGGTCATCTAAGCCACTACTAATGATAGAGGCTAGTGCTCAAAATGAAATCTATTTGCCATCTGCAATTGTAGCTTAGAATCCAAAATAAAAGAAAATGGCTACGATTTATTGGGCATTCTTTGGTGCCAGAAAATTTGCATATAATTTCAAAATTTCAGAATGATTTTTCAATATTGATACTTTTCCCCTCTCAATTTATGAATGGGGAACCTAAGTTAGGAAAGGTTAAGTAATTCATGATTAGCTTGATTCTTACAAGTCTACAGCTTGTAATAGAATATAGCACTTAATTGTCAGGTTCTCGAGTCAAATATGACTGTAAATCAGAGCTCTTCTATTGACCATCTGATCTGGTGCCAGTTCCTCGGTGTCCTTATGACTTAATGCTCTCAAATATAAAATGAGGCTTATTGAATTGAAAGCAAAAATGACAGCTATTCCAGATAAATTTAAGTGTCTACTGTAATTTTTTCGTATCATTCACTGATGCATTACAAACCTCAGAAATAGTGTCTGACAAATTGTACCATGTGTGCATGCACGCGTGTGTGCATGTGTGTGTGATTAAGGCATGTATGATGTAGATCCATTATTTTAACACTATATATAAATGATTGCTTTAACCCATAGAGAAATGTGTCTCCCTTGTGTTACACAAGAACTGAGAAATGGCAGTTTCTAAAACTGTTAAATTCTCAGAATAAGCATTCATGAATCTGAAATGCCATCCCCTTAAATATTGTACCATATCCAAAGCTTCAGTCTTTCTGTGAATGGTGATCAGTGAGTGAAGAAAGCATTAACTTTATTGCTAGCCATATATTACAGTGAGGCAGGTGGCAAAACACCTGCCACCAGAGCTTTCCAGCCTGTCCCCCTCACTCTGGTGAGGCTTATGAAAATTAACCAAAGCACAAATGTTTCAGCAAAAATGCATTCGTACTCTATTTAAAGGCACATTTAGCAACATGCTTCTGGGGAATTTTTCCACATAATTATAATGAAAATGTAATATAAAGATACTTGAACCTTGTCTCATATTCATTCATGTTTAAATTCATTATTTCAATCTTGATATATAGACTTTCAGAAGATCTCTCTTAACAAAAATGCATATATAGATATATGTATATGTGTGTGTATATATATATGCACACATATACATATATGTGTATATGTGTACGTACATAGTTTCCCTTTGGGGTGAATAAGGAGATAATTGATTTAGGAATTTGGAGTCACCATTTTTCATTACCTTTGTGACTCATGCAGAAAATTATCGATTTGGCCAATTCTATCTCTGTCAACAGATGATTCTATTAAAGAAAGAGTATAAACACTGAAAGAGTAAATAATCATAAAAGAAAAAAATATTAGGGTGGAGAGAAAGTCTTAAACTAGGCAGATTTTTTTCTCTTTTAGATACATATAAAATTATAACTTTCTTTCGATGGAATAGTACCAAGCAGAAGGGATTCACAGACATTTGAAGACATTTGACCATGGCAATTTTAAATAAAAAAGGATATCCGTGCAGGGTATCTTTCTGGACCCTGAAGCCTAAGCAAATTCACACCATGTGACTGAGAGCATTCTGGCCCCAAACTTTAGACAATGCAACCAGCCTGAGAAGCAGAAATGGACAAAACTGATGAGGGACACAAACTAGAATGGAGAAGAGCTTCGCCTCTTCCCAGGACTCCTCAGTTTCTCCTGGATACCAATTTTGCCATTTCTCTAATGATAAAGGAATGGAAATTGAGAAAAGACAAAAAATGTATAGCACCCCAACTCTCTCCTATAAGTGATTATGTATCACCATTTCCATTTCATAATTGAGGAAATGAGACGAATACCTAACCTGTCATCAGGTAGCAAATTATGTTCTTTTTTTTAAAATTTATTTTTATTTATTTTGAGAGACAGAGAGAGCAAGCATGAGTGGGGGAGGGGAAGAGAGAGAGAATCTTAAGCAGGCTCCACACTGCCAGCGCAGAGCCCAATGCAGGACTCAAATCTCACAAACTATGAGATGATGACCTGAGCCATTTAACTGACTGAGCCACCCAGGCGCCCCCAGGTGGCAAGTTAATCTAGCTTGCATCTCTAAAGTCCCTCATTTTTCCAAATATTGTTCCTCTTTTCTATCTCACGAGTGGTTAGTAATCCAGAGTAATTTTTGGATCACATTTAAATGGAATATTTTAGATCCTAAATATTATGTTTCAATTCGAAGTTTGAGTGAGGTGCCTGCGTGGCTCAGTTGTTTGGGTGAGCAACTTCAGCTCAGGTCATGATCTCGCGGTTTTTGAGTCCGAGCCCTGTGTTGGGCTCTGTGCTGACAACTCAGAGCCTGGAGCCTGAATCCTTCGGATTCTGTCTCCCCCTCTCTCTACCCCTCCCCTGCTCACACTTTGTGTCTCTCTGTCTCTCAATAATAAATAAACATTAAAAAAATCAATTCTAAGTTTGAGAAAAACTAAGAAATGGTCTTTTCCTGAAAATATGTCTTAATTATAAATGATAAAAATATATTTCATTTTATGTTAAAAACAAATGACATACAAATTAAAATTAGATATATTCATATGTTTTTATAAGTGTGTAATATATGTATATAGATGTTTGTGTGTGCATGTATACACTTTTTTTCAAATAATTCTTGAATCATAAAGAACATAACCATAGCTCCAGCTCAGAGGCTCTTAACTCTACCATGATACCATATATTTTTGTGTTAATATTGGACCCAGGTTGTAATGATAACCAATAATAAGTAAATCATAGTGTATATTAACCATAGAAAACTTAAAACAATATATTTAAATTCATGGAATATGTTAATTAACTAGAATTTGAATAAAACTTGAAACATAAAAAGATTCATAGATTATTTTCCTTTAACAAATAATAGCTGTAACCTTTTTAAAATCCAAAACTTAAGGGGTGACTGTGTGGCTCAGTCAGTTAAGTATTCAGCTCTTGACTTCAGCTCAGGTTGTGATTCATAGTTTGTGAGATTGAGCCCCACGTCAGGCTCTGCTCTGACAGTGCAGAGCCTGTTTAGGATTCTTTAACCTACCCCCCCGCCCCCTCCCCCATCTCTTCCATGCACATACTCTCTCTCAAAATAAGTTAACTTAAAAAAAAATTTTTAAATAAAAAAAAATATATAGATTATTTTCCTTGAAAAGGAATAGCTGTAAGTTCTCTAAAATCTAAAATTTAAAGAATCCTGTAAAGAATTGTTAAAGATAATTTTATAAAGTGATTGACATCAATCAACATTTCCTTTTTATTAATTGTGATATAATTGACATATAACATGCTTTCAGTTTTACAACATGATTTGATATTTGTCTATATGACATCACTACAGTAAGTCTAGTTAACATTCATCGCCACACAAAGTTACAATTTTTTTTCTTTTAATGAGGACTTTTAAGATCTGTCTTAGCAGCTTCCAAATGTACAATACAGTATTATTACCTATATATACCATGTTGTACATTACATCCCCAGGACTTAGTTATTTTATAATTGAAAGTTGGTACCTTTTGACCCCTTCACCCTTTTGCCCACCCCTACCCCTGCTCTAGCAACTATCAATTTGGTCTCTGTATGTAGAACTTTTGTTTTGGAGGGGCTCTTTTTAGGGTCCACATATATGTAAGATCTTAGAGTATTTGTCTTTCTCTGAGTTTTCTCACTTAACAACCTCAAGGTCCATAACCAACACTATTTCTTGACTTTGACCTAGTCCTAGGGAAATGAAACTATGTGTATTTTTAACTGGTAGTCATTAAGTTGTTGTTTAGTCAGCTTTCGATCAAGAAAGTTAATTTTTACTTTTAGAAAATCTGTGTACAGCTCATCACATGAATTTAGCTGCAAAAGATTTCTGATTACAATATATTTCAGTCACTGGTCAATTTACATTAATAAGCATATGCTTAGGAGGAAGATAAAATCTAGGCAAGGGAGAAATAATTCTTAGGTGAAGGATGCTACAGGACAAAGGTTCTAAAGTGATCTTTACTGCTGGACTTTTGACCTGTAGGTACACAGGATGCCTGAACTCACATCATAAAGTTGCTTTCTAGCTTGATAGCCTTGTGTCTAAACACTTGATTTTATTCTTATTTACTGCTATCATATTCCCGCTTTCTTTTTTCTTTTTAAAAGATATATTATTCTTTTGCATGTCTAGTTCTATACCTTTTACATTACCCATTTCCAGTAAAAAAGAAAAAAAAAGACCTCTTCATAATATGTACCTATTTCCAGTAAAAAGGAAAAAAAAAAGACCTCTTCATAATATAATGTAAAAATAGGCACCACTAGATAAAATTTTAGAAGAAAGCTTATGGTACCTACTAAATTTTGTGCTATAAAGTTCATTGTATAGACATAATTACGTAAGCACTTTCATCATCTACTTTCACATGAATTTGAAAAGTGGAGTTCATGGAGGGAAGAAGCTCTCTAAGCTCTATAGCATAATGAAAAGAACACAGTTAGGCTCCTTTTTATATACAAAAAATTTTAACCTTTAAAAACAGTTTTTAAAATGTAAAAAATAGGTAATTTCTACACAAAGGAAAATGTGTTACAGAGTCATACCATACTTAAAACTAATTTTATACGTATTGATTCTTTGATAGTACCTTTAAGCATCTAAGCTACATTGGTTTTACTTATTAAATTACCACTGCTTCCAGAACAGGATTTTTTTTTCAGTTCTCCCCTTTATTCTCCCCAAAATAGAGACTGGCTCAATTTAACTAGATAAAGTTTATCTCCTATGTGTTACTGAATGTCCTCCTAAATAACCCTTTTCTCATTCTCTATGTTCTTTTTTTTTTTAATTTTTTTTTCAACGTTTATTTTTATTTTTGGGACAGAGAGAGACAGAGCATGAACGGGGGAGGGGCAGAGAGAGAGGGAGACACAGAATCGGAAACAGGCTCCAGGCTCTGAGCCATCAGCCCAGAGCCTGACGCGGGGCTCGAACTCCCGGACCGCGAGATCGTGACCTGGCTGAAGTCGGACGCTTAACCGACTGCGCCACCCAGGCGCCCCTCATTCTCTATGTTCTAATGGTGGAAGAAGTGTGTCCACTTTCTCAACAGTACCTTAAGAGTCTGAATTAATTAATTTATAATGACTAGCAAATGATTTTCCCCTTTCTCTAAGGATTTATCAATTCATTAATAGAAAAGGTCTACTATTTATGGAAGCTTGGAAATTACTGATTCAGCTCAAACAGCATCTTATAGGCAAACCTTTCTATTTTTAAGGATGAAGCCTCTTTAAATGGGCTCCTGGCATGTTCTAAAATATATACAATTAAAGCATATTGAATAATTAGGATTAATTTTACAGGTCTGAAGGCATTCTATAATTTGATCAGCTTGTTCACCAAGCTAATTCCTTAATCAGGAACTGTAATTCCTGTATTCATTGTATATGAAATATACAGTTTAGGAAATTTCTTTATAGTAAGTAGATACGTGTTTCTTCTAAAACACTTTCTGAACCTTTAAAAAGATATCATTAGCCTCGTTTGCATTATGAGACTATTAATTACAATTTTAATATTCTAAATATGTGTTCACATCTGCAATTAAATATGCATTTTTTTCTAACTAAACTCACTAGCTGAGCAGAGATCATCATAATTATAAACCAAGGTTTATTTTTGATACTTCAATGATCATCGCTTTAATTAGTTGTATCCAATGCAAGTTTTATTATACTTTGTATATTTTCAGTAATACATACCTATAAAATTACTGTGTGCTTTTTGCCGAAACAAAAATGCAGTTACTTCTACAATTATGAATACTAATGCTTCTCTTGAATTGAATAAACCATTCATATTCTGTGACAACTTCAGTAACTTAATGTGGGGAATACACAGGTACCATAAAAATATGTATTTTTCCTCTATACAATATGTGTCCGAGTGTGCATTCTTCCTTCGCCATTCAGCAGTTCTGTGATGCATAATTCATTCTCTATGTCCCATCAATTCCCATATAGATTTGCTATGACCAGATTTATGATACGAGTTTAATGGTTTCTAGAAGCTAGTTTGCCAATGCCATGATTATAGAAATGGCTTCATGGGAATTTTATGCTCCCTGGCCACCTACTAATATATTGGAAAATGCAGTTTGGACTAAGTTTGTTTCTTGACAAGTGGGGAGGAACAACATAGAATAATGGAAGAATTTACACAAAAAATATATTCTGTTGTCATTCTGGAAAATGTCTCAATTGTATCAATACTATTAGAGAGATTAAGGAAGACTTTTGAGTTCTGCATTAATTTATGATACTACCAAGGAGTAAAGTTGACAAATAGAAGTAAACAGTTTTTTAAAATGTTGTCTACTTGAATTTACAAAATTTACTTTTCTTTTATAATTTTACCTCAACGTTTATATAATACAGAGTATAGTGGTTCCCAGACTTGATTTTTTAAAATATATGTGTGCATCTTTATTTGCCTGTGTGTACGTGCTTTGTAGATATATCCAGAAGCTGAGGATCCAAGGATATGAAACCAGCATATGATTCCCCCAATAGCTCTAAATTTCCTCAGAAGGAATGCTCACCTGTGGACTGAGGATATGAATAGGAGTGATACCAGAGAAGCCTGATTTGCTAATGTACACATCATGACAACACTCTTCTCCAACTCATGTACACTATTCCTTCTGGAATCTTACTCCTTTCTAATTTAATTTTTATGACATAATCTTAATTTTTTTCATAATCTTAACTCTTCTAAATGGTGTTATAAGTATAATTAATCTGTATTTTGGAAAATCGCTTAAGGAACTTTTTTTTTTGCCTTAAATTGGACATTGTGTGCATGGCAACATTCTGTTTGATAAATATAGGACCTCCTGAGCCTTAAGAACATCTATAGCATTTATAATTTTTGCTTTCTTCTCCTTTACAAAAAATTATCTGATATTGTTGAAAAAACACTCATTTGTCACTAGATTACACACATTCCTACAAATTCTAGCTACTGAATTTAAACTTTATACCCATAAATAATATTTACAACATATAGTCTTTAGTCACTTCCACCATAATCACCAACTTAAATTTACAAAGAATTTATAGATTTGTCCTATTCAAGTTTCTTCAAATTGTTAAAATAGGGATTTTTATTCCTTCATGTTAAATCTTGGGTTAAGGTACAATTCTGTGAGTTTGTAGACCTTTTTATTAACCTTCACTGAAAATTCATGTTAGTCAAAAATATTTTGAATACTGTGAACAAAACAACTTAGAAAAGTAGGAGAAAAAGATTCAGTATCCACATTGATGTTAATATTATCATTAACTAAATAGGTGAAGTTTTATTATTAAATAATATGTATCACTCACTGAATATTCCTTATGAATACTCCTTATGAGGTCGAACATTAAGCACTTTATATATATATATATATATATATATATATATATAAAATCTTTATATATAATCTTTAATCTTTATATATATAATCTTATATATATATAATCTATATATATAATCTTATATATATAATCTTTATATAATCTATCTATATATATAATCTATATATATATAACCTATCTCTCTCTCTATATATAAACTCATTAACCATTATAAAACCCTATGAATTAGGCATTACAGTCTTTAGATCACCAAAGCAGAAATAAAAATTTATCCTAAAATATTTGTCCAAATCATTTGTTCACCTAATCCTATGGCACGAAAGAAAGAAAGCAAAGGTGAGAAGCCAGGCAGGCAGTCTCTTTCATGCTAACTGATACACTTTCTCATCAAATATACGGACATTCCTGGCTTCCCACATCAGACGCCATGTTCTTGACATTGATTGCCTTTCAAAATAGGGGTTGTAGGAAGGATAATTAAGCCCACAGTGACTTCTGTAAAAAAAAAAAATCAAGTTATAGGCTTAATGTTGATTTCAAAGTATCCTTTATCTACAGTCAGTTTAAAAAAAAATGCCTGAGCTTTTGGACACTCACTCTCTGTGTCCTCAGGTACATAGATCTTGAAGCTGTTTTTTTTTCTCTGCCCTCCATATTTCTTGTAGAATTTTTTTTTTTCCTCAAACATTACTTACATCAGCAGGTGTATTTCTTTCACATTGACCAGTGTGTCCCTGCATCTGTATCACTCTTGTCACTGTGATTTTTGCACTGGTGCTGGTGAGGAAGTAATGAACAACACTTTGAGTTAGATTTTAGGTCTTTTCTTTGTTAATTAAGTTAGCACAGGAGTAGTAGTTTAAAAAGAGAGAAGGATAGTGCTAGGACAGGGAGCAGGAAAGGGTAAGGGCCTAATAGAGTGGTCGTGGGAGGTGCTAACGACCTGTGAGTAGTCTACATTATCATGGTATGTCACCTCAGCACTCTGTCTTTCCATAATAGAATCCTAATCCTGCTCTTGCTACAATTTCCCTGAAGTTAACTGGCTTTCAGTTTCCAAATTCCCATGTGATAGTAATACTAATTATCGGAGTTTAAGATTGCAAAGGATACGCCCCTATAGAGCTTATAGTAACTCTGCTTACCAAAGTTTTTTCCATACTCCATAGCTCCAGATAGACATATTTTCTGTGTTTTATTTTGAAGAATCTTAAAAACAATACCGGAGGTGTTATATCAAAAGCTTTACATTTCCAGCCCCTAAAAGTAAACACACGTACATCCCACAAGGCAGTGTTAGAAAATTACATATTCTGAGTGTCAATCCACATGCTGTCAAGTTCAGCCAGTTTTCAAAATATCGCATATGTTCTTTTCTAGTAAGAAATACACTGACATTAAAGTCATGTCAGACTCTCCGGAAAGATAACAAGAAAAATACAAGATAATTCAGTTCTTTGGCATAAAATGATAAATGAGTCATGTTGGAAAGTGGGCAGTTATATCACATAAATGATAACGACTAAAAGCTTTCCAAATAGCCATCTGACTCGAGCCAAGTAGGTGGTCAGCATGCTGGTTTGGCAGAATGTGTGGCTGATTGCCAGGGTGTTTTTGAGCAAAGCAGCTATTCATTTCACCTGCAAAATCGGCAGTTCACTTTGACATTGCACATAATGAAAAACAAGTCAATGGCTATTTTTAGGCTAAACTAATAGAGAGGGACTACCAGTAAAATAATAGCACCTTTTTTTTTCTTCATGGAGAACACCTGAATAGATGATGTTTCTGTTCTATGACTTACTTTTTAGTTATAATTTGCTGTGTGCTTTTTGATTTAAATTATATAAGACAAATGAGATGATGCTTTCTGAAGTGCCGTTATGACCATTCGGGGTTCTGGTGAGGTTTTAGGTCGGAAATAAATTCTATCTTTTCTAAAGGTATTTATGTTATTTTGTGTACTTCTAATGTTCTTTTTTACTTAAATTAACCAACTTTATTTAATATTTATTACTCATATAATATCCATAGTTATTAGAGGGAAGACAGAATAAGAAAATGATATTTAAAATGCAAACAAATGTGTCTTTTATGAATAAGTTAACACATTGTCATGTATACGCATGTATATGCGTATGAGTGAAGTATGGATATGAAAACATAAAGTTTGAAACAATATCTGAAATACATTTTAGAACTTTAACAGAAAACATTGTTGATAAATAATAAAACTAAATATATCCCACATAAATATAATTACAATTACAAATATACATGCATACGCACACACATAAAATTGGGACTATAAATGGCTCGTATGACTCAAATTTAAAGTATATACGTATGTGTATGTGTTTGCATGCATGTGTGTGTGCTTGTGTGTGTAGCATGTATACATAAATATATATTACGATTTATATTTTATTTTATTTTATTTTATTTTATTTTTTAAGTTATGTTTATTTGTTTTGAGAGAGAGAGAGAGAGAGAGCTCATGAGCAGGGGTGAGGCAGAGAGAGAGGGAGAGAAAGAGAGAGAGAGAGAGAGAGAGAGAGAGAGAGAGAGAGAGAGAGAATCCCAAGCAGGCTCTACACTGTCATTGCAGAACCTGATGCGGGGCTCAAACTCACGAACCATGAGATCATGACCTGAGCTGAAATCAAGAGTTGCCACTTAACCTACTGAGCCTCCCAGGTGCCCCTATATTTTATTTTATATGCATAAATGTAATACATGTATATATTTTATTTATATTTATTTTTAATATTTATATTTTACTATATAAGTGTATAATACATGAATAAGTGTATATCAAAATATGAATGTTAATATTGTCTCAAATTATCCATTAAATTTATTTTATTATATTTCTAACAGACACTTGTAGAACAACAAAAACTGTCCTCTCAAAAGGCATTTGTGTAAGTTTACATGGGAAGGGGGAGATGATTTCACCTATTTAAGACAATTAATATTTAACCAATTAACACACCAATTAATTTCAAAAATCACTATATTTATATGAATATATGTTTATTTTTATTTCACTAAAATTTTTTTTCGTTATTAATATTTTTATGTTATTTTTTTTACGTTTATTTATTTTGAGAGGGAGAAAACATACGAACTAGCCCACATGTGAATGGGGGAAGGGGCAGAGAGAGAGAGAGAGAGAGAGAGAGAGAGAGAGAGAGAAATCCCAAGCAGGCTCCACACTGTCAGCACGGAGCGTGATGCCAGGCTTGAACTCATGAACCGTGAGATCATGACCTGAGCTGAAACCAAGGGTAGGACACTTAACCAACTGAGCTACCCAGGAACCCCTTCACTAAGAATTTTTGAGGTCTTTCCAACAGAAAGTCTAAGCCAAAATAGCTACAATATGTGTTACTATTATTACATGAACATGTATTTCTTTGTATGTGTCTGTGTGAATTCTTCTATTCCTTAGACTATTAGAAACAGTTTATAATCACATAAAATAAAACATTTAAAATTTACTTCTACACAAGAGTGTCAAGTTGATGTCATCTATTGTAGTAAAAATATATGTTAATTTAGTTACTAGTAGAGAAACTAAAGCTATCTTTGCTCTAACCTACAAAAGACTTTCAAATGCCTGGGAGCACATAATTTTGATATGTAAAAATTTAATTTAGAAAGACAAACCTTATTTTTAACAACAAATGAATAAAACACAAATTTTTGGCTTTTTAACTAAGTATACCTCCCACTATGACAATTATTAATACTCTCAACAAAGTTACCATTACTGTATTCTATCAGAAATGAAGTATGGTGGAAGAAAACGTAATGAGTAACTTACCAAGAGAGATAAGGTAAGAATTGAAATTTTAGGCAAAATTTGCAATGGCTCAATTGCATTAGTTCCAACGACTTTTATCATCAGTTCTTTCTTTTTGAGTCTAGCTATTACCATTCCTCAACACTCCCTATGTTACTAAAAATATTAGTACTATCATGTTATTCTGGTTTATTGGCATGACAAATACATGCATGTGAATGTGTACACACACACACACACACACACACACACACACTTGGGTGGCTCAGTCCGTTGAGTGTCAGACTCATGATTTTAGCTCAGGTCATGATCCCAGGGTCTTGGGATCTAGCCCTGCATGAGGCTCCATGCTGAACATGGAGCCTGCTTGGGTCTCTCTCTCTCTCTCTTTCTCTCTCTCTTTCTCTCTCTGCCTCTCTCTTCTGGCCATGCACTCTCTCTCTCTCTCTCTCTAAAAAAATGATATAAAGGAATATATATATATATATATATTCCTTTATTCCTATATATTAATTACTCTACATAGTAATACAGAGTATTACTCTGTATTTTTTTTACAGGATATCAGTAAATCTAAAAGGAATTAGATGACCTTCAAAGTCCTTGATTGAATAAAAGCTGCATTTTGAAGGAATATGCTGTATTGTACATATCAGTCGTCCTTATTACCTGAAAAAAAAATGTTATGATGGGTTAAGAGACACATTTTTACAATGATATCTCTAAACTTATACTAGGAAGTGTTAGAATACAACGTGACCCCACTTTAGTGGTGATGATTGTCAAAGAAGTGTTATTGATTCATGTCTCAGTTGAAGCAAAAAAAATCAATACCAGACAGCTCTAGGGGAGATGTTTCTAATGGTTTTACTGCTTTAGAGTCACCTGGGAGATGCCTTTCAAAGATGATCAACATGGCCAAACAAGATCAGTCCATCTATATCGTGGATGAAATCCAGGGACCTTGAAATTTAATTTGGAAGGAATCCATCTTGCTTCATTATTCCTAGCAAAAATAAGCATTCTGTAAGGCATGCATATGTGGATTAACCATCATTCAAATGCTTTTGTTGTTTTTATAATTCATCAGTATATTACATATATACGCGATATACATATTTTCAACCCTCTCCACATACATAGTTTCAAATATTACCTCATTTATAATTTAAAAGAAATTCCTCATGTTAATAAGTCAGACTAACATGGTAAGCAATAAAAATGTTGTACAATTTATTTGTCCTCCCCTTTTTCCAACAGTCAGCTTTAGTTTTTTGCTTATCTTTACAGTTTTCCCAAATGGCTAGTAGTTATGAAATAATCTTGTTAAAGTTCCTGCCTGCATATTCTCCAAACTTGAAACGCAATGTAGGCTGTTTGGCACAATGTTTAGACAAGCAATGTATGGTTTAAAAGAGCTGCCAAAACATTGATTTTTGCAACATGGAATTCAGATGAATCTAAAAATGGTTTGAAATGCTTTAAAATAAATATTACACAATTGGGCTGTTCCCCTGGCAACTGCTTTTGCAAAATCAAAACTAATACTTCACAAAGTTTTCTATGCCCTAATTAAGAGGGGAGAACTTTTGATAACCTATCTTCAATAAACTGGCAGATTTTAAAACACTGTGCAGATCATTAAACATACGAATATATTCCAGGTCAAAAGACATCCTTTTTCACAAATGTTTTCCTTAAAATTGTTCCTGAACATGTTGCCTATTTTGTGAGAAAACACAATTATTAATTAGTTAAAAATATCTGAGATTCTAGTGGTATAAACCCAATTCAAAATGGCTAAACAAACATGGGAATGTATTGATTTATGTAATTGGAAGATCCAAGAGATAGTTCTAGGGAATCAAGTGATATCAAGAATGTGCCTCTATGTTTTCTTGGTTTTTTTCATGGGATAATCTACCCACATCTCTTCCCCTGAAGGTAATTTTTCCCCTGCTTAATTCTCAAATGGTTAGGTTTATACCATGCTTACAGCACAAACCTTAATGAAAAGAGCACCACCTTCTCACTTTACCAGGTTCTATTTCAGTCCCTGAAAAAAGGAAACAATACAAAACAAAGCCCAAAACATTTAATTGTCCTGCTTGAGCTAGTACTATTGCCTAGCCTGTTTTTTGTGAATTGATGGGGAAGATTGGTCCATTCGTTTGACAATTTTTAATAGATAAGGAAAAATATCAGGCACAAGAGTTTTAAAAACATGGCTTGTTTAATACATCTGGAATAACAGAGCATTCCATTTCATGAGAATACATTTAACCTTGCTAAAACTTTCCCATTCAACTAATACCTCTCAGCCTTGCTTTACTATGAATATGATTTTCTTGCAAAATAGAAACATAAAACAAATGTGCATATTTTTTAGTATTAACTTTTTTCCCGTTGGTAGTTGCTTTATGTTTTTTGTTGTTGTTGTTGCTTTTCGGTTTTATTCTCTCTATATTTTTGTTTATCCCTTGTATATTTTTGTTTTAACCTTGATGTATCTAGATGATTATTCATCAGTGCATCTATATTTCAACTTTCTGTTTCTAATTCTTGTGTTTGGTAATCTCATAGTAATTTGAAACTTAGGGGCACACCTGCGTGACTTAGTTGGTTAAGTGTCCAACTTCGGCTGAGGTCATGATCTCATGGTTTTTTGGGTTCAAGCCCTGCGTTCAGCTGTGTGCTGACAGCTCAGAGCCTGGAGCCAGCATTGGATTCTGTGTCTCCATCTCTCTCTGCCTCTCCCCAAATTGCACTCTGTCTCCCTCTCAAAAATAAATAAACATTAAAAAACTTAAAAATTTGAAACTTAAATATAAACACTTTTTAAGGAAGGCCCTTGGCTATGCTTTCCCCAATACTGACAAAATCCAAAATTCATTGTTTTGACTGAGAATGTAATTTCCTGTAAGAAAAAGAATTTGCAACTTATTTTTTCTATCCTCAGCTCCTAGCAAAGTGACAAGAACTTGTTACAAAAAATGGCAGGCATACTGAGGTTTTGCTTAGCATTGTTTTCAAATGTTTCAGGTTTTTATTTAAATTCTAGTTAGTTAACATATAGTGTAATATTAGCTTTAGGAGTAGAAGAATTTAGTGATTCATCACTTACATATATCATCCAGTGCTCATAAAAAGTGCCCATTATCTATTTAACCCATCCCCATGGGTTAAATACAATACAAAATAAGATAAATATTACAACAGTACTCCGAACAAAGGATTATAATTCTGAGTGGAATATTTTCAGATATTGTAGTGTTAATGAGACTCTTGCCTGATACAGAACTACACAAGCATCTAGTTAATAATTGGGAGTTGGCTCTTTCTAGGCCACACTATATCTAAAATATGGACCAGGGATTGTATTGATTTAACTTCTGCTGGATTCTTCTATCGTGTGAAAATCATTCTGTGTACTGCTCAAGTGTTGGTCCCCATTCAGTGGCTCCAATTCTTTATGTAGCAGATGAGAGAGATGGGTTGACAATAGCACATTGTATCCTGGGATAGATAATGCCCTCAGGAAAAGAGTTGGTGGTACAAACAATAAAAGCTAATTGTGTTGAATCTCTATGTTGTGCTTTATGCTATGTATTATTTCACTGAAATCTTATAGTAAGCCCTGTACAAAGTATTAGCCCAATTTTACAAAAGAAATTAAACTTTGTGGAGGTTATAATTTTCAGATATCAAAGAGCAGACAGAAAATTTGGATTTGGACGTAAGTCTGTATAACCGACTCTTGATTTCAGCTCAGGTCATGACCTCAGTTTTATGGGCTCAAGCTCCACTTTAGTCTTTGTGCTGACAAAGCAGAGCCTGCCCAGGATTCTCCCTCTCCCTCTGCGACCCTCCCCCCTTCCTGCCCCCACATGCTTTCTCTGTCTGTCTCAAAATAAATAAATAAACTTAAAAAAAAAATGAATGATAACCTAAGGAGTAGTAGAAAAGTCTACTTATGTAAGTTTTTCCTAGTAAGTTGAACAATTTCAGAAAATATTTCCATTTAAAGGAATGATATGTTTCACATGAATTGTACTTTTTACAACAAATATATAAATGTAAATATCTCCAGGAAGTGTTCTGGCTATAGAGAAGGCTTACCTGTGGTGGTAAAATTTCCTAAATAGAATGAAAGTTCTCATCACTTTTATAATTAAAACTATTTTAATAGTTTTAGCAGCACTTATGAAAAATAGTCTAGCAGTACTTATGAAAAAAGAAAAAAAAAGAAATGGTATTAAAAACCTACTTTTAAAAAGCATCTCTGATTAGATTCATATTTTTCTTCCTAACAGCCTGGAGCAAATATCAAGGGAAGGGGCAGGGCAGGACCAAAATTTTTGCCCAGAAGGCACTTACCAATCTGAACAAAATTGCAACCATATCACCACAACAAAAAATTAAAATAAATTAATAAAATAAAATAGCACTCTAGAAAATGACTAAAGAAACAACCTAAGAAGACTTTAGGTTTGAGAACTTGCTGAAGTACCATTAAAAATAATGGCAATTTGTGAAATGCTGGCCTGGGGCTACTCCCTCTCATACTACCCACCCCTGAATTGCCCACCCCTAGTTAAATTGAAAGGGAAGTTCTTGCAGGTTAGGGCAGGTTCTGAGGACCACAATATTTTCTGCTGTGGTAGAAGGATACTTTTTCTTTGGAGTACTGGGCAACACTTATGCCCAATGTCATTGCCTATCAAAGTGAAAAATATTTCGGAAGCAGGTAAGCGAGGGTTAAGGGTTTGGGTCTACTGAGATTATGATCATGGTTGAAACAACATGTTACTAGCTTAGACTGTGTACATACAAAGGAGAGGTCAGAGAGGGCCAAGCCCTGACCAACCCTAAATTTTGAATGTAGTTTCTCACCCTGACGTAGATCCATTAGCAAGATGCTGGCTTTCATTGAGCACAACTTCTGCCCGATCATTGCATGGTTATTAAGCTATGTGGACACAGGCGCAAATACTAGGAAGGAATCCAGATTTAAAAATAAAAAAAACATATTCAAAACAAAAATTGAGCCAACACACTAGTGGTTGCACACTGCTATTATAATAATATCTATATTAGTTATTCTAATTATGATATCTGTAGTAATAATTATAATCTATTATAATCTATAGTAATCTACTATATCTATAGTTGTATTATAATCTATAGTAACAAAAATGCAGATAGACATATTGGTCAATGGTACAGAACGGAAGACTCAGAAATTGGTCCATATATACATGAAAAATTTATATACGATGAAGAAGCAATGAAAATAAGTAGGAAAAAGATATTATAATACATGTGTTAGAACAATTTAGCAATAATATAAAAAAAATAATAAAGTTGGCTCTTCTGTCCATGATCAGTTCCAGGTAACTTGAAAGTTTAAAACTGAAAGGCCAGACTTTTATAGGAAAAAAATAAAATAATATTTAAAAATCTTTGTGGTACAAAAACATCTTTAAAATATTAGATTTATAATTGCACCATGCTAAATTTAATAACCTCTTGGGAATATGATCGTATATATGAATAAATATATAAATACGTACACACAAGGTCATTCCCTTGAAGTCATTCCAACACATTAAAAATTTCAACCAGAGTAGAATATTCAAGAGGTATAAAGAAGTGACTTGGAGAAAACACAAGTGGCCAATCAATATTAAATAAAAATATTTCACAGATTATAATTGAAATGCAAGCCCAAGTCAAAATGAGATCTTGCACCACCATCATTTTGCAAAAGTTTATAAAACCTAACGCCAAAAGAGGATATAGAGTAGTGGAAATCTAATGCATTACTTGTTGATTATGTAAGTTGGTTCAAGCAATTTGAAATTAGATTTGAAGATAAGCATACTCTTCCTTGCAATAAATTCATTTATTGGTAATTTTATGATATTGATAGCCTCAAAGCAACTCAATTAGTAAATATTCTCTGTTCATGCAAAGGACCATCATACAAATTAGTGAATGGCGTCTGCATACATGAATATAGGTTTGGGAGACAATTCTCCATGTGGTTTCTCTATATCTTATACAGCTATCATTTCAAGGCTGTTTACAGAGCAAACAGCCTTGGAAAAATAGAGTATAGATTTATTTACTGTCTGAGATAATAAAGATAATGTCTCCATTTGGGGCAAATGTTAAACAGGTTTGCCTGCAACCTCCTTTAAAAGCTCTGGGTTCCTCAACTATGACACAGACTTACTGTGTATGCAGAATCCACCTTACCTTGACACCACATCACCCCTGCGGGGCTTGCAGGGCAAGTGCACCCATGAGAGCATGAAGGTCATGCTGCTCGCTGTGCTGGGAGTAATCGATTCCTTTGTCTGTACCTAGGAGTCATATGTGTTCTGCCAGATCTTTGAACTTGTAGCAGACTAGCTTGTCAGTTAGCAAGTAGGCTAAAAATTTCAGACCTTCCACAGCTCTTGATATACAGAAAAACCTTTAACCATAATGGAATTGAGGATATTGAGACACAAGAAAATATATACAATTATTTCTATTTAATATTAAAATATGCAAACAAGCAATGCATAGATATGAGGAAAAACTAAAAATAAAACAAGTTAACATTAATACAAAATGTGAAATACTGTCTACTTCTGGGTAAGGGAAGGAAATACGATTCAGAAGGTACATGTAAGGACCTATCTAATTTTCGGTAATGTTTATTTTTCTTTAATCTTTATTTTTGAGAGACACAGAGAGAGAGAGAGACAGAGTGTGAGTGCAGGAGGGGCACAGAGAGAGGGACACAGAATCCGAAGTAGGCTCCAGTCTCTGAGCTATCAGCACAGAGCCCGACGCGGGGCTCTAACTTACAAACCATGAGATCAAGACCTGAGCTGATGTTGGATACCTAACCGACTGCGCCACCCAGATGCCCCAGTAATGTTCAATTTTTTAAGCTCTGTGGAGAAAGGTAGTCTTTATTTTACCATATTGGTGGCACCATATATTTATCTCTTATATTTTATAAGTGGATTTCAATATATATAAAAGAAGGAAAAATAGTTATTTTCCAGAATTCAAACATTGACTAAAAAATTTCCAAGCAAAGGCAAAGATTGTGAAGAGTTAAAAGACCGTGACCTTTTAACAATATCAATATCTTCCAAGTGTGGCTTTTTCTTTCGCTTTTCTCATGGAGGAGTCAGCATGACAAGTGTAAGAATGGGCAAGACATCCGTCTGTATAGAGTTGGAGTTTTGCAGGCAGGTGAGACTGAGGACATAGGGTGGAAGATGGGAAATGAATGATAAGATGAGAGTCCTTGAATATGAAATGACAAATCTAGGGAAATTAAGAACAGAACATCAGAATGAGTCAGGTAGAAAGTAAGAGATAAATAAAGGTATGAGAAGACGTATAGTGGAAGGAATGAAACAAAAGGATTAAATAGACATTTGATCAAAACGTGATTTCATTAACATTTTAGAGGTCGAATAATATGTGAGATACTACTTCAAGAATTTGGTGGGTGATGGGTATTGAGGAGGGCACCTTTTGGGATGAGCACTGGGTGTTGTATGGAAACCAATTTGTCAATAAACTTCATATAAAAAAAAAAAATAAGAAAAAAACAAACATACATCTACCCCATGACATGGCAATTTCATTCTTAGGTTTTTACCTAAGGGAAATTAAACATATGTTCATAAAAAGACTTGAATGTTCATAGGAGTATTATTTATAATTTAAAAAATAGAAACAACCCAAATGTCCAACTGATGAATGTGTAAATAAAATCAAATACAATGGAATACTATTAACAATAAAAAGGAATGAAGCACTGATACATGCTACAACATAAACGAACTTGTAAAAACATCATGCTAAGTGTTAAGAAATCTCAAAAAACCACATTTTGTATGATTCCATTTATACTAAATGTCCAGAATAGGCAAATCTATGCAGACCACATATATTACTTGTTACTTAAGCTGGTGGGGGTGGGGGAGAAGCTGGTGGCTGGCTGGGCAAAAGGGGTATGGGGAATAACTGGTCATGTGCACAAGGTTTCTTCGGGGGTTATAGAAATATTCTAAAATCAGATTATGGTAATGGCTGCACAACTCTAAATAAACTAAAATCGACTGAATTATACACTTAAAATGGATAGCTTTTATTGTATTACACCTAAATAAATTGATTTTAAAAAATAAAAAAAAAAAAAAAAAAGAATTTGTGTAGAGATGTGGGTGGCTTAAGTTGAATGAAAGAAAAGGTAATTAAAACGAAGGAATCAAATTCCTATGATGAAAGAATGGTTTTGTGCATATTTAATTTACATAGAATAATGGACACATTTGAACTAGAAAAGGTTATGACCAGCACTTGGTGCCTAAATCACCAGCATGTTAAAAAAAAAAAAAAAAAAAAAAAAGATTTGAGATTGCTAAATGAAAATGATGAAAGCAGTAAAACATGACCATGCTTGAAGACCTGAATAGTTATTGATTATATATTAGAGATTACAAATATGTTGGGAATAATGATAAACTTTTATAAATATATCATTATGGCATAGCAGGCATTATGAATACATTTAGAAGTATCATAGGTGAGGTTTAAAAACCTGTTTCAAAAGTGTTGTTTTTAATAATGCTCATAATAAAAATAGTTCTGATTATATACAAATTTTACAAGTGTGTACAGGTACAGTTTTGCTTATTGCTAAAATTTTGTGGATTTACTATTAAAATATTTAAATATTTTCCCATCTATTAGTGAGGACTTGCTTTGTCCTCCACCCTCAAAGTCACTTCAATCCAACAACTAAAGTATAGATGCCTGCACTGCAGGTGGCCTTCAAGATCCTGTTCTGCCCTAGTGTAGCACCAGCTGTTAAATATTTTGACCATCACCCCTGTGTATATGGGCATTTACATATAAAAAGTCATATGCACATATCTTAACATCAAAGGCATATCCCTTTGACTACAGCC
The DNA here is from genome assembly GCF_007474595.2 of Lynx canadensis. Classification (NCBI taxonomy): domain Eukaryota; kingdom Metazoa; phylum Chordata; class Mammalia; order Carnivora; family Felidae; genus Lynx; species Lynx canadensis. Next base: position 180,031,113 of record NC_044310.1, on the reverse strand, counting down.
TCCTAACTTTCCTCCAGCTACTTTCACCAGGGCCATTCTTCTTCAATCTAATTAGGAACTTGAAAGAACTTCCACTGTTTTATCTTTCTAACTCTGTGTATTCATGACCCCCTCTGGTCTTGGCTCCCACTTTACCCTGAGTGGAGTATATAGCCAAATTTTTAATACCTCCGTTGTCAGTACTTTTAATCTCTTGGTACCGCCTCTGCCTGGCTTTTACATATTGGACATAAGACTCAGAGCTAGGCCCTGATTGTGCTCCAACTTTCACTTAAATGATTTCATAATGCCCACACTTTATAGTTTTATGCATACATTTATGAACCCCAAATATATCTTACTGATTCTGCTCCAATGAACCTCATGCAGCTAAAGACAACTGCCTACTCAAAATCTTCATCCAGGACTATGATTAGCTGTTTATACTCAAAATTTCAAAAACTGAATCTATGACCCTCCTACCCTTGTAATATTTTGTCCTTGTTGAGTTTCCTTTTTTAATTTCTTTTTTTTTTTTGTAAGTGAAAGTTGACATGTGCTGAAATACGGTTTAGGAACAAGAATCTTCAGAGTCTTCTTTGAAGACTTCTTGTCTTCGTTCACCATTGCCAAAGAGGATATGTAATTCTCCTATCTACCATGATTAGCTCAGAAGTTACAGGTTTCCTAAGCCAGTTCAATAAAAATGAATCTTATTGTTATTGCCAGAACAACCACATGTGAAACAAATAAGGTTGCAGAGCACAGAGAAAGTACACAAAAATAAACTAGTTTGCTTAGCAGTGAATTTTTTATTATATAACTCTTTTGGGTAAATTTTGTCAATGGATTCTTCTTTATTTGATAAAATAAGTTATAAATTCTGACATAAAATCTGCCTCTAAAGTAGGTCAAGTCCTCCTCTTATACTCCTAGAGCATCCTGTGCTTTTTTCAGGGGTGTTATGACAATTTGTAATTATATATCTGTCTAACTCTTGGGTAAATATCTGCCTCTTTCATTAGAATGTAGATTTCAGGTGGAAAAGAATAATGTGGGTTTTTTGGTTTTTTGTTTACCATTCAATCTCCAATGCTGTCACAATTCAAAAGCTCAAAACTGTTTCAAAATCATTATAGAGACTTAAACAACATATACATGAGTAAAATACAAGTTCAGTGGATCAATGGATGGATGGACAGATGGATAGTTTTTTTCCAAAGAGCCTTGTTAAAAAAGATTTCTATGGTCTCTAGAGACAAAGTTATCATGTTATCCTCTGAGCAGAATTATCTTCTTCATTATTAATTAAAATGGAAAGGTTGCTGAGAAATGTTTGTTTTACTAGAGATGATTTATGACTGTCTCTTCTCAGTGCACAAGGACATTATAATTTGACTAAGCGTTTCTCTAACAGGATGAATTTAGTTAAGCAAAGTATTTTTAAAGGCCATCATCAGTATAGCAATGTCAAAGCATCAGTGATAAATTGCATTCAGAGATTTAACATTTGGAGCATGTGGCATTTAGACAGAAAATACACAGGGAACCTCTTTCTCTGTTTTTGGTTATTTATTATTTTCTTTTGGCAACATTGATAAAGTTCAAAAAGTATTTTCTCAGGTTACCCCTTTTGCCCTACATTTTCAGCAACATTTACAGTACTGATTCTTTCAACTTTCTCAAATTAAGGGCTATTTGGAGAATGTAATAAACAGAAATCACAACTGAAGACAAATACACATACGCACACATGATTTTGTGTATAATTTTAAAGTGTTCATGAACGAATGAAACCAAATGCCATTTTAAATGACCAATTTATTGGATAAAATATGAGACTTGAAAAATGTGTGTGTATGTAGACAAATTAATTAAGACAGAATGTTTCAGCCAAAATTTACTATTACTTTGAATTTTGAATTATTAATTTGGCTGTAAAATTTTCTCATATGTTAAAAAGCTATATAGCTTTGAAGCTAATTAAAAACTGTCATCACACTAGACAAAATGTGCTAAAAAAAAGACCCCTATCCTGTGCAGGCGGTGTTATGTGCTTCAATCTCTAACACTGCTCTTTTTCACAAAGAATTCTGAAGGACCAAAGTTTATAAGTCTCCAGAGCCTATACATAATATATAGCATCACAAATAAATTTTACAAAGCTTCTGCTATTATTATAAGTTGTTATTTTATAACTTACTAGGTAAAACATTAACCAAGTTAGTGTTAATTTTTTATTGGATATGAAGAGAAAAAGACAAATGCTGGTAATAATCTGACTAATGGTAGGATCTCATGAGGAATTTTTATGTTACAGAGTCCTTGTTTATTTTCATCTTCTATTACCCTTGGGAGTTTCTTTGACATTGCACAGATTCCGTAAATTATCATTCAAAGCTCATATTTTCCATTTTTTAAATAATATTTTGTTATTATATATCAACATTTTTCTGCTTCTCTCTGATGTCTTGATACACAAAGGAAATCTTTGCAAAGATTCATAAGCAGGCTATACATACTACTTTTGTGATTATTGTCTAAGAACTCTATTCCCTTAGAGACTTTGAAGATAGGTTTGCCTTTGCCCTTGTCTAAAATGTTGAAGAATTAAGTGCCAAAACACTCAAAAAGTAGATCTTTGATGAAGATCAAAATCAAGGCCAAAGCTTTACTTTAATGTCTCGTTACATGTCACTACTCTCGACAAATACACAGAAAACAAAACTTGTCATTGAATATTGAAATAACATGTTCTTTTTTTTTAAGTTTATTTAGTGTGTGTGTGTGTGTGTGTGTGTGAGAGAGAGAGAGAGAGAGAGAGGGAGAGAGAGAGAGAGAAAAGGGAGGGAGGGAGGGAGGGAGGGAGGGAGGGAGGGAGGGAGAGAGAGAATCCCAAGCAGTCTCTGTGCTGTCAGTGCAAAGTCCAACAATGGGCTCAATCTCATGAACTGTGAAATCATGACCTGAACCAAAATCAAGAGTGGGATGCATAACCAACTGAGCCACCCAGGTACCCTGAAATAACATATTCTTAATTCAAAACATTTATCTCTATCCCTTATCAAATTCTAAGGATATGAGTCTGCCTTTTTTTCTAGACAAATTTCACTTCACTGACAACGTATATTTTCAAAACCTAAACTGTAGATATACATCATCTCTGTTTTCAGGTATAGCAACAATACTTTAAATTGCTGGAGCTCTCATATTTAGAAGTTATTAAGAACCAGATTTTTTACTAGCACTGCACCTATTACTGTGTGCAGTATGAGGTTCAATACCTGTCTGTAGTTCTAGGTTAGTATATCTTGATGAGATGGTACTTTCTTGCTTTGTTTTCTCCTCATAAACTTGGGAGTATTGCAGAAAAGACTTCTCTAATGAATTATACAATGGTTCTTCATTTTATATATCCTATGGGTTACATCTTGAACCTGAGTTTACCTTTTACTTTCTGTAATTTCTCTAAATCCTCTAATACCTATATAGTTTATATATTCTGCTTTTGGTAACTAAGTCCTCCAGGGTCTCTCATCTTTACAGGCATGGGTACATCAACCTCCATGGGTTTAAATACCTTTATTGCCACATTATATCAGAGACTGTTTACTTTCCCTTCTAGACCATGAACTAACTCCAGCCTACAGCATCTCCGTGGTCAGGTCTTCATTATGCTTTTACATATAAACTAGGTTTTGCTATCAGTTTTGATTTACTTCTAGAGTTCTTTTGTTGGTAAGAATTGGCACTTCCCAAAGTATGTCAAATGTAATGAAATGTGTGGGCCCTTTCAGACCTCAAACAGTGTGAGTTGAAGTTGGAAGTAGGAAGTCCCCAGTAACTTAAGCAATGGTTTATTTATTCTTTCCCTCTCTGCCATTCTCTGCCCCACCCCAACCCTCAGCTTGTCATCTCTACTTAGCTTTGCATTACTACTCTGTACTTGTGCTTCTTTTTAGCAAACAGTTTTCTTTGTGATGACCAGCCTGATCTTGTCTTTAAGATGGCTTTTCTAGCTCCAGTTCAACATGAACTTCCTATTTAAGTACCTGTAACTTATTGGAAATTTTGTGCCTCTCAGTTAAAATTAAAAAAAAAATCTATTTGTGTGTCCATTCTCTATAGATTAGGTCAGGGACTGATTCCTAATCAGTGGCTCCTCGGGACACAGTCATCAAGTAAAAATACCTCTGTGGCACTTCCTCAGCATGAGTTTTGGCTGGAGAGGTGTTTTCAGAAATTACACATGGAAGGACAGAAACTGCAAAATATGTCTATTCCAGACATATTTGTCTGGAATATATGTCTGTTCCAGACATTTTGAATCTAATCCCACTTATCCAATATTCAGTGTTAAACCCTGTCAGATTTTGGCATTAATTTTGCCAATGCTCATGTTTTTGAAAACAAGATTACTAAGATACAATTCACTTGCTTGAAGAGTGCGTATCAGTCCTTTTTAGTATGTTCATACAGTTGTGAAGCCATCACCACAATCCTGTTTGGATAGTTTTGCTCCCACCAAATGAAACTTAATACCACAGTTTGGCAGTTTCTTAACAATTTAAATATAGAATTAATAGGTTTTCAGCTGCATCCACGTTGAATAATGTTTTATTCCTTCTTTTCATAACTGAATAATATTTCATTGTATGGATATACCACATTTTATTTACATCATATTAATTTATCGGCTGATGAACATTTAAATTGTTTCCATTTTTGGCTAATATGAATGCTACTGCTCTGATCCATTTGTGTACGAGTTTTTGGATGGATGTGTCTTTTCACTTTGGAAGGTGTATAGTTAGAAGTTGAGTTGCTGGATCACATGGTAACTCTGGTCCCCGATCCTGCTCAGGGATTGTTGTTTTTCTTGTTTGCTTTGTCATTTGTTTGGTAAGTGACTTGATCAAATTAATTCTGTGAAGCCAACTTTGATTACAGTGTTGCAGTCTCTGAGGTTCCCTCTCCAGTTCCCCCACATCCCTTTTTATTATCTTTTATGCTATCATCATAACCCAGGCACTTTATTTAAATATTTCTTTTTGTTCCCATCTTTAGCCAAGGACTTTTAGCTTGGAAACTCTCTCTTAGGATCCAAAGGATACATCCTAGGTCATTGGAACGATCTTTCTGACTGCCAGGGCTCTGTTTGATTTTATTCTAAAGCCTGCCTTCCAAGGAGTTTGCCCTGGGTCAGAGCGACTTAATATTCAGACACTGTTTGCTCAAAACTTATTTTAAGCCCTTTGTTCCAATGAGGCTTCTTGTCTGTCTTGTTGGCTTTCTTTGTGTGTTTTCAAGTCTGCCCTCCATCTTTTCCTGACTGCTTTTGAGTGAGTGCAACGTAGAACATTTGCAGAGCCTTCCAGATCCCTAGGGTTGACTGTGATCCCAAGAAGGTCTCTTGGCTATTCCTTTTCCTGGATCTTTCTATTAAACTTCTATCTATTCTGCCATGTTTTTTATATCATGGAGCTATCAGCCTTCTCTCAACTGTTCTCACCAAGATCTCCATTGTTTTAGATAATACAGTAAGGAAGAGTTCCCCATTCTCTGTTTCAGAGTAGGCAGTTCCTACAGGCAGAGCTGAATAATTTGCATCTTTATGGCCTGCTTTCTTCCTGTGTGATATCCTGTGCCACTGCACTAAAGCTGCTTTCTTGGAGTGCCACTCTTGCTCAATGAGTGGCACCAAGTGGGGCTGATGCTGTGGTCTTCTTGGCTTCAAGCCTCTGCTGTATGAATAAGTAGGTCCACAGGCAATCTGGTTACCACTACTCATGATTCTATTAAAAAGATTTGTTTTAGGTAAAGGGAAATCTGACCAACTTTACTTTGAAGAATAGCTATGCCTTTTGAAATTCTGTAATTTTTCTATCTGATGATAGGACCTTTACAAATGATTTATAATTGTTTAATATCTTATGGTTTACAGCAAATTATCATAAAATAACTATCTCTTTGAATTCTCATAGACTATGAAGTAGATTAATACCCTCATCTGAAAAGTCAGAAGAATGAAAGAGATATATGAAGTAGTTTGCCTAAAATCATTTGACCAGAAACTGCCATGAATTAAAGTAGGAAATTTTCCATATTCATGGCCTGTCTTTTTTTTTTCATATACTACAATTTTATTCATATTGAGAAATTATGGATATTATATTAGACAATAATGTATAATAAAAATAGGTGCTCAATAAATGTTATGACACATTGTCATCTTCTGATCAATAATGATTGCATAGGTCTCTTACTTTCTAATATGTCTGACTAACAAAGTAGGGCAGTCATATTTGATATGGCTGTGCGCCCATCTATTTAATATCAAATTCAAATAAAATGAGGAACTTACAGCATGAAATCAGTTGCTAGTTTCGAGGAAGACCTCTTTCACCTTTGAAAATGTTATCATATTTAAAAAGAGAGAGAGACCAGATTTAATACTTTGAAGTTGCATTTATTTCTTGACTCTATGAATAATGTCATTGGAGAGATGTCTGAATGCTGATAGATTAAACACAGCAGCAGCTGAAGTATGACTTTATTCTTTCACAGATCATTTTAGATGCAAAGACTAAAAATGAGAAAGGAAGAACAGTGGAAAATGGAGAGTTTTAGAGCTCTGATTTTATAAACATTTAATTTTATAGTGTAAGGTTAGGAGGATAAGTCGAGAAAGGAATATAAGCCCTACCAGCATATACTGATGCAGAAGTTTCATTCTGAAGTCTATTGCTTCTGATGGTAGACATTTTTCATGACTGTATTCCTGGTTTTATGCATTTTTTCCAATATTGTTCCTTGTCATGTGTCTTGGCCAAGACAAAGAAAAATGTACCATTATACATTACAAAATGCTAGGCCTTCCACAAATTTTTGAAAATCAACATCATGTTTAAAATGAAATTCATATTTGTATTTCACTTGAAAGTAACATTTTCAAAGTGCTTTGATACATATCCTCAATTAATTGAAATATTTCTTACTTTTCTTTATAATTTTGCTGTGCTATTTATGTCCATGAAAGAAGATATATCATTATATTTAGAAATATAAAGCAGCCCCTACCCACAGACTCACATGTCTATTTTATTTTATTTTATTTTATTTTATTTTATTTTATTTTATTTTTATTTATTTTACTAACTTTATTAAAAAGAGTGATAATCATCTATTGGCCACTGTAAGCATTAGTTCCACCTCAATGTTGACAACAAGGGCTTATACACTGTTTGTAAGTCTATCCTAGCTCTGTTTTCAAATGTAATTGTGATTTAGTAACATAAAAAAGTAAAACACATCATATTTGTCCTATTCTTATATCTGAGTTAGCGTTTGTGTTTTATTGTGCCAGTAGAGTGAGTATATTTTGTTCATTCTGTACTAATAGGAAGAGATGAACAAAATAACTTTAATGTAAGAAGAAAGAAAATCACAAAAGCAAGTGATGTTATCTTATAATGTTGACCAGTAAAAAGAGGGGTGAATAAATTAATCAGCTACCCTTAGATCCTGAATAGTGACATGGCTCATATGCCAGTTGCAAATTAGCTCCTTTGAATGGACCTGGCTTTGAAGATAGCATTTTTATTTACTTATTTTTGTTGTTGTTTGCTCACTTTATACAAGGTACTTTATAAAAGGTATGGTACAAATTAAAGTGTTTGCTATAGGCTCTTGTTGAGTAGATATATTTTGATTGGATGAGAATCAGCTAAATAGATCCAGTTGTTTTACAAGATGGGGCATGGGACATGTGATGCTTGCTTATTTATTTATTTATTTATTTATTTATTTATTTATTTAAATTTTGCCTCCTGTGGTATCCAAATAATCTCAAAATGTCAAAAGTAATTCTGGATTCTCATACTGAAAGAATTTGATGATCAAAACATATTGATATAAAGCAATACAGCTGAATCCTTTGAATATCTAGTAAAGACATTGAGAGGCATTTGGCTTTGGAAGCTCTTTTCTCAGACTCTTCCAGAATATTAGACACTCATGGAAGGGTGGGCCAGTGAAACCACTCAGAACTTAAATCGTACAAGCTTCCGTGCTTATCAGTTTCTCATCATATCCTATCCTCATGTGTAATTCCAGACTACACTTTTGTATTACATTTGATATTCTCCCTGAACTTTGCTGTCACTCATATATGTTGTTCCTCTCATTCTCTTCTTTATTCATCATAAAACCTAATTTCTCAATCCTGCTGGCAATATCTCAAGCCTTTTTTTTTTCTTCTTGAACTATCAACAATAGAACATAGTCCTGTTTTACCTGACATTCCCACGTAGTTATCCTACTTTGCTTCTACCAGGCCCCATCACATTGGACAATAGAATTAGAAATTTCAAGAGCTGGAGCGCCTGGGTGGCTCTGCTGGTTAAGTGTTCTAGTCTTGATTTTGGCTCAGATCATGATCTCACAGTTGTGGGATTGAGTCCCATGTCTGGCTCTGCACTGAGCCTGGAACCTGCTTGGGATTCTCTCTCTCCCTCTCTCTTGTCTCTCCCCTACTCACACTGGCTCTCTCTCTCTCTCTCTCTCTCTCTCTAAATATTAATAAATAACATTTTAAAAAGAAATAAAATCATAAAGAAAAGAAATTTCAAGAGCAATAAAAATGCAAGTATATTACTTTTGATTTGATCATTACATATGACTGTAGTTACTACCGTCATTAATGATCTGGTGTAGATAACTGATAACACCAAAATAATGAATTAAGTTAGCTTTATATTTTCTCCTTCTGTTAAATTATGGATTATCTAGTTATAACTTTGTCATTTTAATTATTTGCTAATTTAGAATTCCTTAGCATCTGTGCAATTCAGAATACAATTCATCATGTAATTGTGAAAGAAAGAAAAACCTGGATTTGTTAAATGGATAAATAAGTACTCAAGATTAAAGAAAAATAATGCTTCATAGTTAGGATAGAAAATGTAATTACATTCTGACATATCTGATGGAACAGAAGGAAGGAGGATGGAAATAGTGAAATGCTTCTAGTAAGTTTTTATTTTGTTCTGTTTTATATTTCAGAAATTATTGTACATAGCATGTATGCAGAGTAAAATACTTGAAAAACAAAAAAAGAATAATCAAATATATATTTGAATAGAATAAATATATATCCAAATATATATATTCTATTCAAATATAGAAAATTTGAATAGAATAAAATATATACTTTTTGGCAGAAGTAAAAGAAAATTCCAAAAATTCTTCTGCAGTAGTTAAGAAAACAGAGTTCATTTGCTCTTACCTGCTACAATTAGAAAAAAAAATATCATATGCACATCTATTTCTTTTTGAAAATACAGCTGGATAAGCTTTAACTGTGTGTAAATGCTAGGGTAGTTTCCATGGACTAGCCGTATAAGAAATGTGGATGACAGACTTCAAGACTTCCTATAAATATATCAGCTATTTTGATCAGGTTACAACGAAAATAGCTGGATCACAATTCTCACTTACCACATGACAAATTGATGTCTAGGGAAATCTTTTATATATATTAATAGCATTAGGTAATATTTTATTTTGATTATTTTTGTCCCTACTGCTTGGGTCATTAATTGTCTTCATCAAAAATCTGATGCTTTCAAAAAAGGACATTGGTTGATTGGAAACTCGAGGGAAGTACAAATTACTTTTTCATAACTTTTTTGGGCAATGTCTGAGAAACTCTAAGATCAATAGTTGAAGAAATAACCACCAAAAATTACTTATTAGGATTTTAGTAAAACATTTAATACATATGCATTGAGAGGTTTTACAATGGACCCTTTCAAAAACAGAATTCATGAGTTCATAGAGATCATGATGAAAAAAATCAAGTAATTTTAGTAGAAAAATGTCTCTTGGAAAAATGTACACAAATAGACCAACTTTGACCAAAAAAAATACAAGTATGGTCAAAAACTATCAAAGAAAACAGATACTGAACTTCCTAGCAAGACTAATAGCAACTAGAAAATATATAGACGAGCACAATGACACAAAAAAGAATTTATTAAGATTCAAAAATATGAACAATACAATGTAATAAGGTCACTTGCTTATAAAAGTTATAAAATTGTGTATATTTAAAACACAAGCATTATTCTCATAGATATTTTATGTGATCTGTCAGTTTTATAATGTTTAATATTTTATTTTATTATTTCATGGGACATCACCTGTTTTCTCCAAGACAGAATTATTTACATTATGTTATAGTATCCTATTTGACATTATTCTAATTTTTTATGTACTATAGATCACTACCAAGTAAAATTACACATTTTACCCTACTCAAGGTTTCTAATGAGGTATCGTTTGATATGTAAAATAGAGACTGTATATTTATGAAGTTTTGCTTAAGGTTTTAAAAATAAGGAAAACATTACGATGTTATGCCATACCTTAATTTACAATAATAAAGCTAAATTAAGGCGAATCAGTTATTGAAAACTAAATTTTCTCTCTATTTTTGCATACCAAAATGTTATGTTCAATTAGTAAAAGATTATGTATGTAAAAACATTTTGTAACAGGTCTAGCCTATATTCTTTTTCCTTTCCTTATAAAGATAAATTTAAAAATTCCAAATGCAATCTATTGAATTTTTGTAATTTTTAAAATTTGGTTATAAAAGTTATAAGAATAAGAACTTGATACGTACACATTTATAAAGTATATCTTATAAACTTCTAAGGTAAATGAACTCATATTTGATGCTAGCTACAAAATATTTTAAATTAATTAAAGTTACCAACTATCTATGGAAATTTAATACTTGAAAAACTAAGGTATAAATAATATAAATTCTTATTTCCAATATGGGCAGTTTTTCATATTCTGTTCTGGAATTTATAGCACTAATATATCAAGGTATGATTTAATTAATAATACATAATATAACATAATAATTTTGCCAATACAGTTGGCCCTTAAAAAATCTTGAGGAGTAGAGGCACAACCCCTACTGTTGTAAAAAAATCCATGTATAACTTTGACTCTCCCAAAACTTAACTACTGAAAGCCTACTGTTGATAAGAAAAGTTGTACCTATTACATAAGCAGATTAACACATATTTTGCACGTTTATGTGTATTATATACTGTATTCTTACAATAAAATAAGCTAGAGAAAATGTTATTCAGTAAATCATAAGGAAGAGAAAGACATGTACAGTACTGTCTGTATCCAAAAAGAAAAAAAAATCTGTATATAAGTGGACCTACCCAGTTGATACTCATGTGTTCAAAGGTCAACTGTACTCATCAGGAAGTATAAATATTGAGGCACTATGATTTAGATTCAGAAATATATATTCAATGGGAAGCCATTTATCTCTTAATGCTGGATGATGGAGATACACTAACATGCCTAAAAGAACATTTCAAAAAAAACCCAGAGTATTATGATCTGGTTACTCTTTGCCAAAATCTTCCCAAAAACAGTAATAATTTTGTTTCAGAGTTAAGTCTGAGATAATAACTTGGAAGATTTCCTGAGCGTGGGCATAATTTTGAAGATAAAAATAACTATATTTTAAGAAGCTACAAATAATTTCTAATGAGACAAAAATATATTAGCAGATAAAAGTCCTACTTGTGTAATATTCAAATATCATTGAACAAGTACCTCAAATAATCTGTCCATATTTTCCCTTAATCCAATAATTACAGAGCAGCTTGATGACTTTAGTTGTCACTCTGTATTCATTTATGAAGTTGTCTTCAATAACAGTTCACTTATGAAAGGAGATTTGTAGATCTTAATAGGCTGTCAAGAGTAACTTGAACTAAGGATGAGAAAGGAGTTGGAGGTGCAAGAAATTAGTAAAGATAATTATACATTCCTTTGCAACTCAAATCCTAGTTTAGCAATGAAAGCAAACATGTAGGAATAGTTAAAAGGTGAAATGTGTAGGGTATAATTCACCAGTTTCCTGGCGCTAGGAGCACATTTTGCCCCTTACACAGATTTACATAAAGAAGATTTGATTTATTGACTATTTTCTAATTTTGAAAAATTCTTTAATAAGTTTTTTATTTTAACTTCAATATAGTTAACAGACAGTGTTATATTGGTTTCAGGTGTATGATACAGTGATTCAACAATTCTATACATGACTCAGTGCTCATCATACTAAGTGTACCCTTAATTCCAGTCCCCTATTTCACTGTAGACTATTTTATAACTGAAACTGTTTAATGTTTGCTTGTATGCGTCACCTCACTAGCCACCCCCTGCCGAAAGACACTCAAGAACTCTATATCAGTAAAATAACAGAATTCTTTTTCATAAAAACAGAATTCTATTTTTCTGTTTCATAAAAACAGAAGCGCATAGCAACATATGTATTCATCTACATAAACATATGTGGTAACTAATGAGAATTAAATGTAGCAGTTTTATCAGAATACTTCACTCTTTCAAAATTTGTCCAGTTGGACAGCAGATCTTCTAAGCCTCTTTCAGATAGGAAAGTGCACTCACAACTTGTACATTTTGGTATATATTGTTTTCAGTTTTCTGTATACACATATATCACTTTAATAGGATCTGCATTTCCTACCGTAGCCTTTCCCACACACAAATTGTCATGTTTACAGCCGTTTAATATTCTAGTGCTGACTCTATTTTAATTAACTGAAACATGAATTACAGAAATTTAAGATACTTAAGATGTCTGTTTATAATTTTGTTTTATTTAAGTAGTAGTTGCTCTGGGTATTAAAACGTGTATGGAATATACCACAATTTAAAAAATATTGACATTTTACTACTTCAGGTAGAATCTAAAAACCTGACCAACACCTAGATCCTTTATACTCATCCTTTCAATAATACCATTCTCAAAAAAAAAGAAAAACACAGAACAAAATATACACTGTCATATTTTCTCTACATATTATGAGATCTATATGACATAATATTATAATTTTTACTTTTAATCATCAGATATAATATTAAAAACTCAAGAAGAGAAGTATAGTCTATTATTTTACCCAAGGATGTATCTGTTCTGCCCTCTTTCTCTATTGGTATTTTTTTTTTTTAATTTTTTTTTCAACGTTTATTTATTTTTGGGAGAGAGACAGAGCATGAACGGGGGAGGGGCAGAGAGAGAGGGAGACACAGAATCGGAAACAGGCTCCAGGCTCCGAGCCATCAGCCCAGAGCCCGACGCGGGGCTCGAACTCACGGACCGTGAGATCGTGACCTGGCTGAAGTCGGACGCTCAACCGACTGCGCCACCCAGGCGCCCCTCTATTCGTATTTTAAGTCTGTTTTGTTTTACTTTGTTTGAAGAGCTTCCTTTAGCAATTCCATTTTCCAGGTAACAAATACCTTAGTTTTCATTAATCTAGAAATGTCTTATTTAATCTTTTTTCCCTAAAACATAGTTTTTTAAATGTTTATTTATTTTTGAAAGAGAGAGAGAGAGACAGAGTGCAAGTGGGGGAGGGATAGAGAGAGAGAGGGAGACACAGAATCTGAAGCAGGTTCCAGGCTCCGAGCTGTCAGCACAGAGCCTGATGCAGGAGCTCAAACTCATGAACCAGATGATGATCTGAGCCAAAGTCAGACACAACCAACTAAGCCACCCAGGCACACCTCCTTAAGAATATTTTTAATAGAAGGCACCTGGGTGGCTCAGTTGGTTAAGCATCTGACTCTTGGGATTCTCTCTCTCCCTGTCTTTCTTCCCCTCCCCTGCTCATGAGTTCTTTCTTTCTCTCTCTCTCTCAAAATAATAAATAAATTAAAAAAATAATTTTTAAAATAGGTATGCTATTTTTTTATGGCAGTTTTTTTTTTCTTTCATCACTTCAAAGATATTGTGCCATTTCTAACTGGCCTATTGGTATGTATGGATTAGTGGGAAATCCATCGTTATTTAAATCATTTTCTCCTAAGTGTAATGTTTTTGGAAGCTTTCAGGAATTTTTTCCCTTTATCTTTAATTTCAGATATCTAGTTATAATGTCTTAAACTGGGTTTTTTTTTTTTTTTTTGGATTTATCTTGTGTGGTTATAACCACTTCTTGAATCTACAGGTTTAAGTCTTGCACTGAAGTAAGAAAGATTTGACCATTATCATTTCCTTCATTTTCAGTACCATACTCTTACCTTTTCTCCTTCTTTGACGCCAATGGCATGAGTACTAGAACTTTATTCATTGCCTACAGATTCCACAGATTGATTGATTGATTTTTTTTTTAATTAAGGGGCACTTGGGTGGCCCAGTAGGTTAAGTGTCTGACTCTTAATTTGGGTTCAGGTTATGATCTCACAGTAGTGGGAGCCCCTTGTCCAGCTCTGCGTTAAGCATGGAGTCTACTTGGGATTCTCTTTCCCTCTCTCTTTCTGCCCTCCCCTTCTCACACTCTCTCTCTCAAAATAAACAAATAAACATTTAAAAATATTTTTAAATTACAAACAGTTTACAGACTTCATTTTATTAAAAGTTTTAAATTTATAGCAAATTTGAGATATAGTGATGTCCCATATACTTATTGTCCCTCCACATGCATAGGCTCCCCCATTCTCAATAGTCCCTTCATGCAAGTTTATTTTTTTTAATCTATTTTCACTCTGTTGTTCAAACTGGATAATTTCTCTTGATCTGTCTTCAGTGTCACTGATTCTTGGCTTCATCATCTCCATTCTACTATTAAGTCCCTACAATTTGTATTTTATATTAGTAATTATATTTTTCAATTCTAAAATGTTCATCCTTCTTTACATTTTCTATTTCTTGAGTAAGACTTTATTTTTTCATTTGTTTCACAAATAGCCATAATTGCTTGTTGGATAATTTTTATCGTAACTTTTTTTTTTTTCAACGTTTATTTATTTTTGGGACAGAGAGAGACAGAGCGTGAACGGGGGAGGGGCAGAGAGAGAGGGAGACACAGAATTGGAAACAGGCTCCAGGCTCTGAGCCATCAGCCCAGAGCCCGACGCGGGGCTCGAACTCACGGACCGCGAGATCGTGACCTGGCTGAAGTCGGACGCTTAACCGACTGCGCCACCCAGGCGCCCCTATCGTAACTTTTTAAAAAATTCTTGTCCGATTATCCCAACCTATGTATTACTTCAGATGAGATTTTTCTGATACTTGATTAGAGAGAAAAATAAAAAAAGAATGACTCTGTACTAGTGTATAAACCAACGTGATAGCTGTGGTTGCTTCAGGAAACTGGAGAACCTAAAATAGTAATTATTTTACTCATAACTGTACCTTTTGAATGAATTAACTACTCAGAAAATAATTAAGATTTTTTAAAGTTAAAATGTTAGGTATTTTATCTTGTACTTTTTACTACAGTAAAATGTTATAACCTTTAATGAACTGATAAGTATTAAACCTTTAATAGGATTTAAAGGAGAATGAAATACATAATATTTCTCAAACTTAATTGACATAGAGCATTTATGTGCCATAATTTACAGAATTAGTGTGCATAAGAACATATTTTTAAATGGTTAACATAATTAAAGTTGTATCTGGCCTAAAGTGTTCTGTTGAACATTTAACAAAAATTAATCTGTTTCTCAGAGTTTCAAATTATTAAGTGTACACCATAATTAGCATACCAATAAATTCTATCTTATTTCACCTTACATGAACTTCCCAGTTTAGTAATGTCAATATATAATGTATTTGTATGTATATAGTTATACTTACTAATCCTTGGTGTGGCTAATCTTTTTTTGCAACACTTTTTTTTAACTTTTTAAAATTTTTATTTATTATTTTCTTATTTTAGAGAGAGAGGGAGAACATAAACAGGGAAGGGGTAAAGGGGGAGACACAGAGAGAGAAAGAGGGGGAGAGAGAGAGAGAATGAATTTTAAGCAGGCTTCATGTTCAGCACAGAGTCTGACTTGTGGCTTGATCCCAGGATCCTGGGATCATGAACTGACCTGAATTCAAGAGTCAGATGCTTAACTGACTGAGCCACCCAGGCACTCCCCCATAACTGTTGATAGGTACTATTTTTTTTTTTTTTGAAATCCATACTACCCAACAAAATTACAAACTTTATAAAGTTGATGAGTATTTTTAATGTTAGTAATAATTTATTGCCACTATCAAGATTGCGTATCTACTTAAGCATTGCTTATTATGATGATTAAGAAATTTAGCAAAATAGGAGCACCTGGGTGGCTCAGTCCACTGAGCATCTGACTTCAGCTCACATCATGATCTTGCGGTTTGTGAGTTCAAGCCCTACATCGGGCTCGCTGCTGCTGGCACAGAGCCCACTTAAGATCCTCGGTCCCCCCCCTTCTTTCTCTGCCCCTCCCCTGCTTGCACTTTCTTTCTCAAAAATAGATAAACATTGTAAAAAAACAAAATTTAGCAAAATAAACCATTAAAATGGCTTCAGTATAATTCTAAAACTCTACATACTTCTTAGTGTAAGGAACGTTGACTTTAAAATAATAAATGATTCTTTAGGCCAGTAAGCAAAGCAAAGATATTTCTCTTTATACTCTCTCTGTTCTGATCTACTTCTTTATCCGAATAAGTTATTTAATTGTGTTGCATTTGTTATTTTTGTTATATACTTGGATTTTATGATTATATTTGGTTTCAATGTTACCATTCCACCATATTTTTTTCTTCTTCCAATTCTATTGTATTCTCTTTCTTTTCAAAGAGAAGGCGTTTTAGCTACAAATAACAGATATTCCGTATTGGTCCAAGAGATCAATAGCGCTATCAGGAACCAAAATCTTTCTTGTCTCTGTTCTGTCATCTACAGTGTTGGCTCCAGCCTTTCACTAATTCCTTATGTGGTTATAGAAAGGCAACTAAAAAAGCAGGAGGGATATCAATACTCATCACTCACTTCAAGTACAAGAGAGGAAAGAGAGTTCGTTTTGTTTCTTGTTGCTTTCTCTTTAAATAGTACATGTTTCCTTATCATGAGAAACTGGCTTGTTTCAGTCAGCCTCTGAATCAGTTAGCGTGGAGGAAAATGGAAACAGGATTGACTTTGACTCTTTTTCCCTACCCTGGGTGTCTGGAACGGTGGTCAATTTTCCAATTCAAGTTCTTGCAGGGAAGGGAGGGATGCCTGGAACTCCTATTGAGAACCCAATTGCAAGCGTCTATTTTACTTGCTTTCCTTTATCAAAACACACGTTTTTTGTTTGCTTACTATGTTACAATATTTTGGGAGGCACCAAAATTAATGTAATTAGTTCTGTAATTTTGTACTAGCATCTTGAGCTGCAAATTAAACCTTTTTCACTATCCTATGTGGCATTTAACTGTAGAAAATGACTTCAAAGAAAATCTCCTCAAAATCCGAGATAAAGAAGTGTGTGTGTGTGTGTGTGTGTGTGTGTGTGTGTGTGTGTATATATATATACACACACATATATATAATTCATTATACTTTTTATTAACTTTATACTTAAATATATAAACAAGATAATTTGCTTAAAAGCTTACCTAAATCAAACTGGAAAATTAATTTTCATAATTATACAAATTTATTAGTACTGCCTATTCCTAGTTTCTAGAAAGAAAATACTATAAATTATTGTTTTTATAAGAAATATTGCATTGAGGTATCTTTAATGGGAGGAAAAACATGAAGTTTTCAGATTAATACTAGAAAGAAATTGCTGGCTGAGGAGAGGGAGTTAGCAGAATGGTCTCATTAGAGATGAAGTAAATTTAATTAGCTAGGTCTTATAGTGGAGCAAATATTAGAGAAAAGAAATAAAGTTTCTTCCTAGTTGAACTCTTGTTCTACTCAAACTCTCCAAGGTTACATTAACCTAGAACTGTCAAAAAGTGCTGCTATTATAGCTTAAACAGGCTTAAAGAAGTTAGTTTTCAGGATTGGGCATTTTATAGAAAACCAAAGTATTCAGGAGACAGCTATTCCACTTGTTCTCTAAAGGGAGATAACAGAGAGTAAAATAAAATACCTTGAAATGACAAAAATAAAGTCATGTGAATAAGCAAATTTAATATCATTTTACCTGAATTAAAGAAGCTGGCTGTATAATAATGGAATATCAATGAATAAAAAAAATGGCAGTTAATATACAGGAAGAGTGCAATATAATGAAGAGGTAACTTAAGATATTAAACCAAGTTGGAGCACCTGGATGGCTCGGTCATTTAAGCTTCCGACATTTGTACAGGTCATGATCTCATAGTTCGTGAGTTCAGGTCCTGCATTGGGCACACTGCTGTCAGCTCAGAGTCCACTTAGGATCCTCTGTCCGCCTCTCTCTACCCACACCCCCCTCCTTTTTCTCTCAAAAATGAATAAACTTAAAAAAAAAAGATATTGTCAAGTAAATGTTAATTAAAAAAGCAACAACTTTAATTTTAGAGTTTACATAGGAAATCTGGCTATATTTTTCCAGATTAAAATAAATAAAACTTAATAGTGTGAAAGATACACACACACATGCGCACGCGCGCACACACACACACACACACACACACACACTAACAAGAGTATAAATAACACTGGGCATTTACAAATGACAGTTAATTTTTAAATACAGCAAATTTATGCATAATTATTTGCTGTATATTTGTTATTACCCTAGGAAACTCATAAAACTGGTCAACAAATATGTTTTATACCACTATGGTTTTTTAGCTTATTGCAACTTTTCTGCAAAATGTCTAGTTTATAAACATGTGAATATAATTTTATTTAATTTCCTATAATTATGCTCTAAACATATTTATGTTTTTAAATTTTTTTAACATTTATTTATTTTTGAGACAGAGACAGAGCATGAAGGGGGGAGGGGCAGAAAGAGAAGGAGACACAGAATCAGAAGCAGGCTCCAGGCTCTGAGCCATCAGCCCAGAGCCCGACGCGGGGCTCGAACTCACGGACCGCGAGATCGTGACCTGAGCTGAAGTCGGTCGCTTAACCGACTGCACCACCCAGGTGCCCCTATGCTCAAAACATATTTAAATGACATAAAGATTTTCATTGTCTACAAACATACGTTAGACATAAACTTGGCACAGCTTATATTTACATTTAAATTATATAGGCTGTTTTTCATTTTATATTGTACAATGTTTTTCTTGCCTTTCCTATTTTTGTTATTGTTTAATTAACGTGTGTTTAATAAGCATGCATGATTACATAATAAGTTAAAATAAGGTGTCTTTGGAACCAATATCAACATAGAACCTATTATCTTATTAATTTTTCCTGAATACTTGGGAGGAAAAAAAATCCTAATGTCTCTTTTTAACTTTTTATATATTATTCAAAATTAGATAATCAAACAAAACTTTAAAAAAAATCTGGGGCGCCTGGGTGGCGCAGTCGGTTAAGCGTCCGACTTCAGCCAGGTCACCATCTCGCGGTCCGTGAGTTCGAGCCCTGCGTCAGGCTCTGGGCTGATGGCTCGGAGCCTGGAGCCTGTTTCCGATTCTGTGTCTCTGTCTCTCTCTGCCCCTCCCCCGTTCATGCTCTGTCTCTCTCTGTCCCAAAAATAAATAAAAAAAAGTTGAAAAAAAATTAAAAAAAAAATTAAAAAAAAATAAAAAAAATCTGTGTGTTTCTAATTTGGGGGATAGTTAGACTCCCTCACATAATATTCTAGGTAACCATTACCATTATGTTTAATTCCCCAGTTAGTTAAAAGCTAGTTATAATTCTTGATGAATATTATTCATCTGGAAGTAGTCTGGCCTTAGCTTATAAATGTTTGTATTTTAAATGTGTTCTACCTAGACAAGGAAATTGAAGGTAATTACTTTGTTATATACTAGCATACTGTTTTGCCTCAGATGAGATCATAAGCCTGAATAACACTTAGATTTCAGCCTGATGGAATGCTGAACAGAGGACCTAACAAGCCTATGTTTGGACTTCTCTTCTATGGAAACAAGAGATAATACATTATACATAGCAATAGAAAACTAACACAGTTGACCATAACAAAAAGAACGCCTGGGTTACAATGCTTTCTTTCTTTCCAGAAGGCATGCTAGAGAGTCTGGTTCATTAAGTGTGGCATACCTAGACTTGGAGAATTCAGTATATACTTTTGTCCTTTTCCCAAAGAGTATATTTTAAGTTGAACTTTTACCAGTCTACTGATTTTGTTGATATGACTCTGGATCCATTCTAATTTAAGAATTTGCTTATATTTGACATTCTACAGCTTATTTATATACATTGGGAAAAGAAATCATAAATTGAGCAGTAAAATTGCATATATATGTGTATATACACATGCATATATTTATAAATCTATGTATACACATATAATAACCAGATATACACCCATATATACATATACGCATACATACACTAACCAATATATAAATATGTGTATACTTTGTATCTATATATGTATGTACATATTTAATTGTTGAATTTGAATGAATATTATTTTCCAGAGGGCTATGTCGTTTCATTCTCTTTAAAGGTGCCATATCATTAGTAGTTTTGCAGTCTCCTACCTGATATGAAGGCTGAAATTCTAAAAAATTATCATGGTTATGAAAGTTTATGCATAATTTGACCATGTTGATTATTATTTTTGGCAAAAGAATAATAGAAATTAAAAAAAAATGATCATACACAGCCTTAGTCCTGGAGAGAAATATTCTTCCTTTTGTTTTCTAAATACAGATTAAAATAAGGGTGTGGGGAGCTAGAAGTTTTGGCGTATGTTTCAGTTGGCATTTTTTAAAAAACTATTCAAGTCTGGTTGGCATACAATGTTATATTAGTTTCAGGTACACAACATAGTGATTTGACAGTTCTATACATCACCTAACATTTGTCATGATAAATATAGTTATAATCTGTCATCATACAATGTTATTACAATATTATTGACTATATTCCCTTTGCCGTGCTTTTTATTTCCATGACTTGCTTATTTTATAGATGTAATCTCCCTCATGTAACCCCCTTTTAATATCCCTCACCTATTTTGCCATCCTCTTACCCTCTAGCAACCACCAATGTTTTCTCTGTATTTATGAGTCTGTTTCTGTTTTGTTTGCTTTGTTTTTAGATTCCACGTATAAGTGAATTCATGTTATTTGTTTTTCTCTGATTGATGTATTTCACTTTACATAATCCCGTCTAGGTCCATCTCTCCATCTCTGTTGTCACAAATGGTGAGATCTCGTTCTTTTTTGTGGCTGAGTAATATTCCCATTCCGTTGTGTACGTGTGTGTGTGTGTGTGTGTGTGTGTGTACGTGTGTGTGACATTTTCTTTATCCATTTATTTATGGATGGGCATTTGGGCTACTTCCGTATCTTCTCTATTGCAAATAATCCTGCAATAAACATAGGGGTGTGTATGTATATCTTTTCTGATTAGTTTTTGTTTTCTTTGGGTAATACACAGTAGTGAAGATACTGGATCATATGGTAATTTTTTTTTTTAATTTTTTGAGGATTCTTCATACTGTTTTCCACAGTTGTTGCACCAATTTACATTCCTACTAACAATGTACAAGGGTTCTCTGTTTTCCACCTCCTCACCAACACTTTTTATTTCATGTCTTTTTGATACTAGCGGTTATGACAGGTGTGAAGTGATATCTCATTTTTTTCCATTGGATTTTGATTTGCATTTCTCTGATGGTTAGTGATGTTAAACATCTTTTGATATGTTTGTTAATCATCTGTATGTAGTCTTTAAAAAAACTATTCAAGTCCTCTGCCCATTTACGATGGGATTAATTTTTTGTGGGTGTTGACATGTATGAATTATTGATGTATTTTGCATATTAACCCCTTCCCACTTAGTACATTGCCCTTTTGTTTGTTGATGGTTTCCTTTGATGTATAAAAGCTTTTCATTTTGGTGTAGTCCAGAAACATTACTTTTGCTTTTGTTTTCCTTGCCCAAGAGACATATCCATAAATATGTTGCTAGGGCTGATGCCTGTTTTTTCTAGGAGTTTTATGGTTTCATTACTCATTCATGTATTTAATCTATTTGAGTTTTTTTTTGTGTATAGTATAATAAAGTGCTCTAGTTTCATTCTTTTGCATTTAGTTGTCCAGTTTTCCAAACACCATTATCCAAGAGATAGTGTCTTTTCTCCATTGTATATTCTTGCCTTTTTTGTCATAGATTTATTCACAATCAGTTTACTCTTACCAGATTCCAGTAAGGTATCTAATCACATCCAGGACCTCATTATATAGGTAGGCCAGTATCAGCATAACATTCTTACTAACAATTAATAATGATTCTTAAATCAAAATGTAATTTGTTTTCCTCATGTAGTTATTTAAAAAGTTAAGGAGAAAATAAACCTTTTATTAAATTACAAATTTTATTTTTTTATTTTAATTTTAATTTTTTATTTTTTTAATATATGAAATTATTGTCAAATTGGTTTCCATACAACACCCAGTGCTTGTCCCAAAAGATGCCCTCTTCATTGCCCATCACCTAACCTTCCCTCACTCCCAACCCCCATCAAGCCTCAGTTTGTTCTCACGTTTTAAGAGTCTCTTATGCTTTGGCTCTCTCCCACTCTAACCTCTTTTTTTTTTTCCTTCCCCTCCCCCATGGGTTTCTGTTAAGTTTCTCAGGATCCACATAAGAGTGAAACCATATGGTATCTGTCTTTCTCTGTATAGCTTATTTCACTTAGCATCACACTCTCCAGTTTCATCCATGTTACTACAAAGGGCCATATTTCGTTCTTTCTCATTGCCATGTAGTACTCCATTGTGTATATAAACCACAATTTCTTTATCCATTCATCAGTTGATGGACATTTAGGCTCTTTCCATCATTTGGCTATTGTTGAGAGTGCTGCTATAAACATTAGGGTACAAGTGCCCCTATGCATCAGTACTCCTGTATCCCTTGGGTAAATTCCTAGCAGTGCTATTGCTGGGTCATAGGGTAGGTCTATTTTTAATTTTTTGAGGAACCTCCACACTGTTTTCCAGAGTGGCTGCACCAGTTTGCATTCCCACCAACAGTGCAAGAGGGTTCCCATTTCTCCACATCCTCTCCAGCATCTAATATCTCCTGATTTGTTCATTTTGGCCAATCTGACTGGTGTGAGGTGATATCTGAGTGTGGTTTTGATTTGTTTTTCCCTGATGAGGAGCGACGTTGAGCATCTTTTCATGTGCCTCTTGGCCATCTGGATGTCTTCTTTAGAAAAGTGTCTATTCATGTTTTCTGCCCATTTCTTCATTGCATTATTTGTTTTTTGGGTGTGGAGTTTGGTGAGCTCTTTATAGATTTTGGATACTAGCCCTTTGTCTGATATGTCATTTGCAAATATCTTTTCCCATTCCATTGGTTGACTTTTAGTTGTGTTGATTGTTTCCTTTGCTGTGCAGAAGCTTTTTATCTTCATAAGGTCCCAGTAATTCATTTTTGCTTTTAATTCCCTTGCCTTTGGGGATGTGTCGAGTAAGAGATTGCTACGGCTGAGGTCAGAGAGGTCTTTTCCTGCTTTCTCCTCTAGGGTTTTGATGGTTTCCTGTCTCACATTCAGGTCCTTTATCCATTTTGAGTTTATTTTTGTGAATGCTGTGAAAAGTGGTCTAGTTTCAACCTTCTGCATGTTGCTGTCCAGTTCTCCCAGTACCATTTGTTAAAGAGACTGTCTTTTTTCCATTGGATGTTCTTTCCTGCTTTGTCAAAGATGAGTTGGCCATACGTTTGTGGGTCTAGTTCTGGGGTTTCTATTCTATGCCATTGGTCTATGTGTCTGTTTTTGTGCCAATACCATGCTGTCTTGATGATGACAGCTTTGTAGTAGAGGCTAAAGTCTGGGATTGTGAGCCTCCTGCTTTTGTCTTCTTCTTCAAAATTCCTTTGGCATTCGGGGCCTTTTGTAGTTCCATATGAATTTTAGGATGGCTTGTTCTAGTTTCGAGAAGAATGCTGGTGCAATTTTGATTGGGATTGCATTGAATGTGTAGATAGCTTTGGGTAGTATTGACATTTTGACAATATTTATTCTTCCAATCCATGAGCAGGGAATGTCTTTCCATTTCTTTATATCTTCTTCAATTACCTTCATAAGCTTTCTATAGTTTTCAGCATACAGATCTTGTACATCTTTGGTTAGGTTTATTCCTAGGTATTTTATGCTTCTTGGTGCAATTGTGAATGGGATCAGTTTCTTTATTTGTCTTTCTGTTGCTTCATTGTTAGTGTATAAGAATGCAACTGATTTCTGTACATTGATTTTGTATCCTGCAACTTTGCTGAATTCATGTATCAGTTCTAGCAGACTTTTGGTGGAGTCTATCGGATTTTCCATGTATATAGTATCATGTCATCTGCAAAAAGTGAAAGCTTGACTTCATCTTTGCCAGTTTTGATGCCTTTGATTTCCTTTTGTTGTGTGACTGCTGATGCTAGAACTTCCAACATTATGTTAAACAACAGCGGTGAGAGTGGGCATCCCTGTCTTGTTCCTGATCTCAGGGAAAAAGCTCTCAGTTTTTCCCCGTTGAGGATGATGTTAGCTGTGGGCTTTTCATAAATGGCTTTTATGATGTTAAAGTATGTTCCTTCTATCCCGACTTTCTCAAGGGTTTTTATTAAGAAAGGGTGCTGAATTTTGTCAAAGGCCTTTTCTGCATCGATTGACAGGATCATATGGTTCTTATCTTTTCTTTTATTAATGTGATGTATCACGTTGATTGATTTGTGAATGTTG
This sequence comes from Lynx canadensis, assembly GCF_007474595.2. Lineage (NCBI taxonomy): Eukaryota > Metazoa > Chordata > Mammalia > Carnivora > Felidae > Lynx > Lynx canadensis. Next base: position 180,006,429 of record NC_044310.1, on the reverse strand, counting down.
AACCAGCCCTGCATCCCAGGAATCAATCCCACTTGATCATGGTGAATAATTCTTTTTATATGCTGTTCAATTCAATTTGCTAGTATCTTATCGAGAATTTTTGCATCCATATTCATCAGGGATATTGGCCTGTAGTTCTCTTTTTTTGCTGGGTCTCTGTCTGGTTTAGGGTTAGGGGAGATGACCCAATTAGATAAAATCATGAATGAAAATGGAATTATTACAACCAATCCCTCAGAGATACAATTATCAGGGAATGCTATGAAAAATTATATGCCAACAAATTGGACAACCTGGAAGAAATGGAAAAATTCCTTAACAGCCACACTCTTCCAAAACTCAATCAGGAGGAAATAGAAAGACCCATAACCAGCGAAGAAATTGAATCGGTTATCAAAAATCTCCCAACAAATAAGAGTCCAGGACCAGATGGCTTCCCAGGGGAGTTCTACCAGACGTTTAAAGCAGAGATAATACCTATCCTTCTCAAGCTATTCCAAGAAATAGAAAGGGAAGGAAAACTTCCAGACTCATTCTATGAAGCCAGTATTACTTTGATTCCTATTGGATGGTGTTCTTTAACCTCCATGATTTTGGAGGTTTCCAGACTTTTTCCTGTGGTTGATTTCAAGCTTCATCGCATTGTGGTCCAAAAGTATGCATGGTATCATCTCAATTCTTGTATACTTATGAAGGGCTGTTTTGTGACCCAGTGTGTGATCTATCTTGGAGAATGTTCCATGTGCACTCGAGAAGAAAGTATATTCTGGTGCTTTGGGAGGCAGATTTCTAAATATATCTGTCAAGTCCATCTGATCCAATGTATCATTCAGGGCCCTTTCTTCTTTATTGACCATGTGTCTAGATGATCTATCCATTTCTGTAAGGGGGTATTAAAGTCCCCTGCAATTACCACATCATTGTCAATAAGGTTGCTTATGTTTGTGAGTAATTGTTTTATATATTTGGGGGCTCCCGTATTCGGTGCATAGACATTTATAATTGTTAGTTCTTCTTGATGGATAGACCCTGTAAGTATTACATAATGCCCTTCTGTATCTCTTGTTACAGTCTTTAATTTAAAGTCTAGTTTGTCTGATATAAGTGTGGCTACTCCAGCTCTCTTTTGACTTCCAGTAACATGATAAATAGTTCTCCATCCCCTCACTCTCAATCTGAAGGTGTCCTCAGGTCTAAAATGAGTCTCTTGTAGACAGCAAATAGATGGGTCTTGCTTTTTTATCCATTCTGATACCCTATGTCTTTTGGTTGGCGCATTTCATCCATTTACATTCAGTGTTATTATAGAAAGATATGGGTTTAGAGTCATTGTGATGTCCGTAGGTTTTAGGCTTGTAGTGATGTCTCTGGTACTTTGTCTCACAGGATCCCCCTTAGGATCTCTCATAGGTCTGGTGTAGTGGTGACGAATTCCTTCAGTTTTTGTTTGTTTGGGAAGACCTTTATCTCTCCTTCTATTCTAAATGACAGACTTGCTGGATAAAGGATTCTCGGCTGCATATTTTTCCTGTTCATCACATTGAAGATCTCCTGTCATTCATTTCTGGCCTGCCAAGTTTCAGTAGAGAGATCAGTCACGAGTCTTATAGGTCTCCCTTTATATATTAGAGCACATTTATCTCTAGCTGCTTTCAGAATTTTCTCTTTATCCTTGTATTTTCCAGTTTCACTATGATATGTCGTGCAGAAGATCGATTCAAGTTAACTCTGAAGGGAGTTCTCTGTGCTTCTTGGATTTCAATGCCTTTTTCCTTCCCCAGATTAGGGAAGTTCTCAGCTATTATTTTTCAAGTAAACCTTCAGCACCTTTCCCTCTCTCTTCCTCCTCTGGGATACCAATTATACATAGATTATTTCTCTTTAATGCGTCACTTAGTTCTCTAATTTTCCCCTCATACTCCTGGATTTTTTTATCTCTCTTTTTCTCAGCTTCTTCTTGTTCCATAATTTTATCTTCTAGTTCACCTATTCTCTCCTCTGCCTCTTCACTCCGAGCTGTGGTCATCTCTATTTTATTTTGCAGCTCATTAATAACATTTTTAGCTCCTCCTGGCTGTTCCTTAGTCCCTTGATCTCTGTAGCAAGAGATTCTCTGCTGTCCTTTATACTGTTTTCAAGCCCAGCGATTAATTTTATGACTATTATTCTAAATTCACTTTCTGTTATATTGTTTAAATCGTTTTTGATCAGTTTGTTAGCTGTCGTTATTTCCTGGAGGTTTTTTTGAGGGGAATTCTTCCATTTCGTCATTTTGGATAGTCCCTGGAGTGGTGAGGAACTGCAGGGCACTTCCCCTGTGCTGTCTTGAATAACTTGTGTTGGTGGGCAGGGTCTCATTCAGACCTGATGTCTGCCCCAGCCCACCGCTGGGGCCACAGTCAGACTGATGTGTACCTTCTCTTCCCCTCTCCTAGGAGCGGGATTCACTGTGGGGTGGCATGGCCCATCTGGGCTACTTGCACACTGCCAGGTTTGTGGTGCTGGGGATCTGGCGCATTAGCTAGGGTGGATTGGCAAGGTGCACAGGGGCGGGAGGGGCAGGCTCAGCTTGCTTTTCCTTCAGAGATCCGCTTCGGGAGGGGCCCTGTGGCAGCGGGAGGGAGGCAGACCCGCAGGAGGCATGGATCCACAGAAGCACAGCTTTGGATGTTTGCGTGGTGCAAGCAAGTTCCCTGGCAAGAGCTGGTTCCCTTGAGATTTTGGCTGGGGGATGGGCGAGGAAGATGGCGCTGGCGAGTGCTTTTGTTCCCTGCCAAGCTGAGCTCTGTTGTCTGGGGCTCAACAACTCTACCTCCCGTTGTCCTCCAGCCTTCCCGCTCTCCGAGCAGAACTGTTAACTTATAACCTTCCAGATGTTAAGTCCCGCTTCTTGTCAGAACACACTCTGTCCGGCCCCTCTGCTTTTGCAAGCCAGACTTGGGGCTCTGCTTTTCCAGAGGGCTGCCCCTCTGCCCCGGCTCCCTCCTGCCAGTCTGTGGAATGCGCACTGCCTCTCTGCCCTTCCTACCCTCTTCCGTGGGCCTCTCTTCTGTGCTTGGCTCCGGAGACTCCGTTCTGCTAGTTTCTGGCGGTTTTCTGGGATATTTAGGCAGGTGTATGTGGAATCTAAGTGATCAGCAGGACGCTCAGTGAGCCCAGTGTCCTCCTACGCCGCCATCTTCCCAGAAGCTTCTAAATTACAAATTTTAAAGAAGAGTGATTTATAATCATTTGTAATAAGAGGATATGATTAATCAAATACTTTGTAATAAGAAATATCTGTTGAATTTGTGACTTCACAATCTGTACAGTTAAAACTTAAGATAGAACAGAAAAATATAATATTTCACCTCTTAAAATTGGACTTTTGTTAACATATAAAAACACAAATGAACACTAGCATGCTTGATACACTTCCTTCACCTTTTTGCCATATGAATCAAACTTTATTTTTTAGTTTAACTTACTATTTATAGGTATAACAGACTTGTGAAAATTAACTGGAATAATTCAAGCATTCATTCACTCCAAGGTTTAGGTTTATATTTTTTTGCTGTCTGGTATGTTCTAGCTGACTCCCTTACACTCACCTACTTAGAGAAATATTTTCTGAACATTCTACCTGAATGGGTCCCTCATCATTACATCACCTTCTCCACCTTTCCTTTTTTACATGTATCCCTACCTGCCTTTATAGCCTTTCCTTTTATGTTTCTATGTTTTTGTCTCTTTCCTCCAATACAAAACCATGGGTATTATAAAACATAGGGCAAAATACTCCAGTTGAATGTTTAGTTATTCCACAGTATAAACATATCACATAGTTTTTTAACAAAGTTATTCATTGAATAAGCTTATATCTTCAAAGTACTGAAAAGGAAAAAAATGTATTCATTTGCAGAAAGCATCAGACAGTAAATTAGGATTCTATATCAAGAGAAAATATCTTTTACGTAAGACAAAATATAGACTTAGGTTTTTTGTCATTAAAAGTGGAGAGAATCTATTATTAGCAGATTAGCACTACAAAAATGTTGAAGTCCGTCAGGGAGAAGGAAATGATGCTAATGAGATATTTGGGTCTATGAAAGTGAATAGTCAACACTGGAAATGGTAAATGCTTGATTAAATAGAATTGAATAAATTTGATTAAATAAATGTGTTTTCTTTTTGGTTGACACTTCAAACGAGGACCAGTGGACAAATAGCAATAATGCATTTTAGGGTTTATAATATACATAGAAGTAAAATGTATGAGAACAGTGGCACAAAGACTGGAAAAAGGGAGATGTAAGAATACCGCTATCAGCTTCTCATAATGCACCGATATGGGAATAATACGTGAAGTAATGTGACCAGTTTAGGTTAATAACGTGAATCTTTGAATACTGGAGCAACCTCCAGATAGATAAATAGATAGATAGATAGATAGATAGATAGATAGATAGATAGAGTGAGCTACTAAGTCAATAAAATGAGACAAAATAGAATCACCCAAAATATTGAACAATACCAAAAGTGGCAGGAAAAAAAAATAAGATGAGAAAGAATAAACCTCATAATATTGATAAACTTTTTTCTAAAACAAGATGTAAAAATAGGGAACTAATTCAAGTTCCTGTTGGCATTTCCACTAACCAAATATGTTGCACTTTAATACATTTTTGAGGTAATAGTTCAATTTATATGTTCTCTTTTTTAATGTTTAACTTAAAAGCAAAAACTGATATATTTGAAAATCAGGTAGTTATTTTACATCAGTATTATTTTTTTTTATTTCTCATTCCGTGAATATAGTGCTAGGTTGTTGAACAATTGGACATTACAAAGATGTACATAATATGTTTTTCTTTTACATAAGAGCCAGACAATATTGGATAATATGCCTATAAGCATAAATTAAAATGTAGTAAAGTATTTAAGGAGTGCCTGGATGGCTCAGCAGGTTAAGCGTCCAACTCTTAACTTCAGCTCAGCTCATGATCTCCCGTTTGTGAGTTCGAGCCCCGCATCCACTCTGTGTTGATGGCCCAGAGCCTGCTTGGGATTCTCCCTCTCTCTCTGTCCCTCCCCCACTTGCTCTATCTCTCTGTCAAAATAAATAAAAATAAAAGAAGTTAAAAATGCAGTAGGGGTGCCTGGGTGTCTCAGTCTGTTAAGCATCCAACTTCAGCTCAGGTCGTGATCTCATGGTTTGTGAGTTCAGGCCCAGCGTTGGGCTCTGTGCTGGCAGCTCAGAGCCTGGAGCCTGTTTTAAAGAGAGAGCCTGTGTCCCCCTCTCTCTTTGTCCCTCCCCCACTCGCACTGTCTCTGTCTCTGTCTCTCTCTCGAAAACAAATATTAAAAATAAATTTTAATGTAGTAAAGTACTTCAAAAAATAGAACTTAATACTTGTAAATATTTTTATGAAAACAGTTATACAAATTATAAAAAGCCATTTATGTGTGTGGCTCATTTAGAGAAACAAACAAAAAAAGATTGATTAACCAGCACCTTGTGTTATAAAATGCAACCCTTTCTTTTTCTCCAAAGCAACGCTGCTGCTCTGAGGGCATATATCTGACATGATGTCTTTGGCAGCTGGAAGAAGTAGGAGGAATACAGGAAACATCAAAATATCCAAGTAATGCTTAGAAGTATTGTCTGCTTGATTTTGAAATAAACAAAAATGGAAGTTTACTATTCTTACTGTTTTATTTCCACAAGAAATAATACTTCTCCCAACAGCAGAGAGAGAAAAAAAGGTTGTCAAATGCAGAATTGATTTTTTTTCTAGTGAAGAAATTTTTTAACCATAAATAACGTTGTCTACTCAAAGAGTGATCAAATGCATTTAAAAAATTGTAGTCTGAGTAAGAGTTTTAAGAGATGAATTATTTTAAGCAATGAGTTAGCATTTTAATTAAATTCCTATTTGTGTGAATTTCATGTAATTTCAAAAAAAAGACAAATAATACAAATGTTTAGAGCAAATCTTTTAAGATTTGTTGATTCCTTGGATATAAAAATTTTAAAAAGAAATATTTTTAAGTGAACTTTGGTCTTAAGTCAGATTTCGACAAACGGGCAAACATTGAAACATATTCAACATTGCTATTAAATTAAAAAATTAAAGGGGCGCCTGGGTGGCGCAGTCGGTTAAGCGTCCGACTTCAGCCAGGTCACGGTCTTGCGGTCTGTGAGTTCGAGCCCCGCGTCAGGCTCTGGGCTGATGGCTCGGAGCCTGGAGCCTGTTTCCGATGCTGTGTCTCCCTCTCTCTCTGCCCCTCCCCCGTTCATGCTCTGTTTCTCTCTGTCCCAAAAAAAATAAATAAAAAACGTTGAAAAAAATTTTTTTTAAAAAAATTAAAAAATTAAAGCATGAATAACATGCATTTTATTTATATTGTCAAAGATTAAACAACTTCAGTGTTCACATTTTCAAAGCTATAAGGAATTGAGAATTCTTATATGTTGTCATTAAGATTGAAAATTTTTATTATACATATTTTTCAATTTGATTAAATACCTGAAACTCCTTAAATATGTATAATTTTGGCACATAAATCTCACTGATAAGACTTTATGCTGAGTTTTCACAAATCCATGTTTAGTTTCATATAGGTAACTGAGTAATTTTAAGCATCATATAGGATAGTAAGTTGGAAACAATATAAAATAGCAAGAAATTGGACTTATTTAAATAAGGCAGGCATATTATTAGAGCCTTCGGAAGTAGTTTTGTAGAGTAATATGTAACGATGTGAGAAAATGTCCATTTTATGATATAAGATGAAAAAGATAATTTCTAAAGAAAATTATGCTTGTAAGTTTTGTTTTTTTTTTTTCGTTCGGTTAGAGAGTTAAGCCTATTTGCCCTAATCATGTGCTAGATATGCTAGATTTTATTCCTGTGATATTTTATGGTATATTAACCATTTGTGTGTATATATCTTAAAATACTTTCTCTTTTTTTATACTAGTTTTTATGTTTAAGGAAACATTCTTCTATTTCTTCTAATAGCCATCTTTATATGTATGTCATTTTGTAATACCTTTATCCTAACCCTTCTATCATTGCCATCAATATTATCATTTCTAATCTTTACCTCTGTGTTTTTAAAATAATTTCAACTAATTGATTTGTCAGCTCTTAATTCCCAGCTATTACACATGAGAACATTAGGGAGATCAATCCACTTCTACTTTTTCTTATCCTTTCCCCATTTTTGTGATTTTTTCCTTATTTTTACCAATTACATTCTATGATTATGAACCACTTACCCTTCCTTTGTTTTACTCTTAATGTTACAGTTAAATGTTCTCAGTGTTCACCTCAGACATTTTACACATTTTCCCAGTCATCAGTTGTTTGAATGAAATTTGTTCCCTAGAGTATTTGTGAGTAATCTATCTAGACTTCTCAACTCAAGTTCTAATGTTCTAAACTCAAAGATTTGTCTTTGTTCTTTTACTCAAAGGAAAACTTGGCTAGATAAAATATTCTTGCCTCCCATGACCTTTCCTTAAGTATCTTGTCAATGTAGCAACTGCTAATAAGGAATACTGCCCTCCAGAAGTATGATTTCAACCTGATTTAGTATACCTATCTTCTATCTATCTATCTATCTATCTATCTATCTATCTATCTAATGTAGAGAGAAAGAGAGCACACGCAAGCAGGGGAGAGGGGCAGAGGAAGAGGGAGAATGAGAGAGAGAATAACAAGCAGGCTCCCTGCTCAGTGTGGAGCCCAATGTGGGGTTTGATCCCATGATCCTGGGATCATCACCTGAGTCACAATCAAGAGTTGGATGCTCAACTGACTGAGGCACCCTGATGCCCCATGATGTAGTAGTATTTTTAATAGATACCCAGACTATCATTTATCTTTACTGGAGTTATTTACACTTAAAAATTATTTCATAATTTTTATCATTTCCTTTGCAAATTATTTGGTTTTCTGCCATCTTTTATTGTTTGTCTTTTTCTAATGGTGTGTGTATGTGTGTGTATTTTAAAAAAATGTTTATTTTTGAGAGAGAGAGAGAGAGACACTGTGTAAAAGGGGGAGAGGCAGAGAGAGAGAGAGAGAGATGGAGGGAGGGACGGAGACACAGAATCCAAAGGTGTGTTCATTCTTTATGTTGTTCTTTCAAGGGTACACTTTGCTTCATTAGCTTTTTATTAGTTTATCTAGAAATATCAGGTAATTTTAAAATATATAAAGGTCTTGTAAAAATTTTTTTCTTGTTGCTTTAACAAAGGACTTAAAAATAAGACCTTCGTGTTTTCTTGAGCTTTTGCCGGTCCTGACTTCTATTCACTTTTATGACTTGTATCTCATTGGTGATCTATGAGATCTGCAGCCTTTGATATCCCAAATTATTTCAAAGCAACTTTCCCTGCCTCTACCAGCAATTCTGCTTTGGTCAATTATTCTTGCTTACAGCAGTTGCCCCTCAACAAATAACGTGGAAGATTTATGACATTGGCCTGCAATGGTCACCTCAAAATTTCTAATTTTCCCTGTAGCACTTTCATAGCTTCCTATGTGGCTTGTCTTAGAAAGCTCTCACATCAACTTCATGGTCCTAAAAGGAAATGTATGACACACTCAAATTAAGAAATTTCATTGTGTATTTTTTACAATAAGAATATGTACAAGGTGTAAGGATGGCTAAAACCACAAAGAATAATGCAGGAATCCACAATAAGTAGCAGCAGAGGTGCTTTTATTCACCTGAAAACAGAGAAACTCCCAGTATCTCAGGAATGAAGAGACCTGGGGATCAAGTGGCCCACAGAACCTGGAAAGTGAGAGGTAAGTAAAGAAAGTTGCCTTAAATGAAGTGGTGACTTTCATCCAAGGGATACAGACAGACCGAATAGCCCCCAGGGACAAATATATTGGAGTAAATAGATTTATATCAATATAATTCCTCCCTGTGATTTCTGGCAAGGACTCTGCATTGGCTGTATGGAACTAGAAGCCAATGAGCTGAGCTTCCCAGGGCAGAGGGCAGGAGAAGGAGGAGAAAGAGCGGGTTTAGAACCACAGATGGAAGATCTGGCAAAGTCCATCACTTTGCCCCCTAAGTTTTTCACTCTTACCCTTCATTTGGGTAAAAGTTTGTGTCTCTGTCTCAGGCATACACAAAGCATAATCATCTGCTAGTAAATGTATCATCATGGGTGCTATCAATTTGTATCCACTGACATTCTTCATATAAAGTGGTGGGAATGTGGAAGAAAAAATACATAATATAAAATATATAGCTGCTATTGTCCTGGACTTGCTAGCTAGCCCATGAAGTATAAGTTAGTAAAAATAGACACCTTTATGTGTGTAAATAATGATAGGCACTAATCATTCCATATATATTTTACCCTCTTCTACATCACAGATAAATTGAATTCTTGACCTGGGGAAATAACTCAAAGTGTTATTCCTGTACAATATAAGCTACCTCTGCCTATTTTTTTTTGTTACAAATCAGCTTTCCACTGACCAAAATTTTAAGGAAAGATAGTTCTAAGAAGAATTATGCTGAATTCATTCTGATTTCCAGTCAGTCCTCCTGTTCTGTGATAGGTATCAACAACATAATTTTCACGAGTAATCAGGAGAAAAATTAACATTGCAGGTTCCATATTGATTTGTTATTTAATCTGAATGAGAAATGCCAAATGATGGGGGTCAATTTTAATTTCCAATTCATTGGAATCATTGGTAGCTTCTCTGAAGGAAGCAGACTTCCCTTGGATACTATGGGCATAAGTTATGGGAACAGAAACAAACATTCTTCAGATTATTAGGTGTAGTAAAAAGAGAAACCACTCCTATCTCTACTCTTGGTTTCAGGATTTATATGTCTGGCTATGGGGGAAACTCCCTCATATGTTGGTTGCTGATTTTAGAAAAATGCCTCATCTTATAAGCCAACTTCCCAATGCAACATGTTCTTATTGGCCATCTATTCCCTTAACTGAGCCCTCTGAAAGTCTCCCAAGTCGGATAGTTCTGGTTGATGGAATGTGTGAGAAGACCAGAAAATTCCACACAGATGAGTATACTGCCACATTAACTTGCCATAACTTTCATGGTAGGAAGTGTTTTATGGAATACCTTGGTAAGCATCACAATAGTCTATAAACCTGTGAGTGACAGTACTGGCAGAAGTGTTATAGACAGAGAAGGCAAATCTACTCCCCAAATATAAGTCTATCACTGTCAGGGTAATTGCTGCTATAATAGACAAGGTCTAAGATAATCAATCTGCTGCTATGACACCAGATTATACCCTATGGGGCATAGTGCCATTCTGAGAATTTATTTGCAATTTTTACAGAGATGATCTGCACTCAGTTAGAAATCAAGAAACCTGTGACTGAATGCATCTTAAGTCCTGCATCCTTTTTCCGAATGTTTTTCTGTTTTCATTCCATAGATTAATCAATGGCATTTCAATCTACTTATTTACTTGGACTAGAAATCTTAGAAACGTTCTCCTCTCATTTCTGTATTTTACTCTCCATGTTCTTTTTTTAAAATTTTTTTCCAATATATGAAATTTATTGTCAAGTTGGTTTCCATACAACACCCAGTGCTCATCCCAAAAGGTGCTCTCCTCAATACCCCTCACCGACCCTCCCCTCTCCATGTTCTATCAGTAACCAGGTTGCAAAAATTATATTCAAAACACCACAAAATTTGTTCCCTCTCCTTCATTCTCTATTATATTGTCTCTCCCAGAGACTTTCCTAATATTCTTTGTACCACAGCAATAGTCTTCCTCAGTACTTCCTCTTTCCAATCCCTTTCATTGTATACACTGCACACAAACATATTTATAAAACAAAGTACAAGTAGAGCATTTAATTTTCTTTTTACTTAATTAAATCGTCCTTAGGGGTCATCATGGCATACAAGACTCACTAAAATCTGCTCTCACTGTATCTTCCCTTCACTACTTGTCATCTGTTTTCCCTCTCTGCAAAGGTTTTATGCTCTAACCAATGCACAGCAATATTTAGTATGTTCGACGGTAAAGATAATGTAGAATAAGTGTCACGATCTTCAATTTGACAAAGTAGTGTTATCTCAGTCACTTTCCTACCTGAATATATACTTTCTCATTTAGTCAATTGCTATTTATACTTTAAATGTTTGAATATATATGTCCTCACAAAGAAAAAAAATGAAAGATTATAAGCAGAAGAGTTAAATTTCACATAACATTTATGGACATTTGTTTTTTTAATAAACCATTTGATGCAGCAACAGTTCTTATAGTCTCTGTACCAGTTGGTCTTTTAGGAAGCACATAACAACGCCAATTAACAAGGTATATATGTCCACTATTTATTTTCACACCTAGCACACACACTACATGACATTTAGTATCCAGTCACCTTGTATAAAGGGTTTTGTTTTGTCTGGTCTTGCTTTACTTTCCATTGATTAGATGGGTATGGAAGCAGAACTTCTTTGTCACTTCACTGGAAACTGTCTGGATAGCAACGGAGTGTATCATAAATCAATTCTACCAGGAGAACAGCTCACAACCAAAGTCAATATCATGGTATAAAGCATCTATAACAAGAATCAAAATGAAATAAGCCTCAACACTTTGCTTCTTCAGAGAACTTCAAAGTTTTAAAAATGTATACAACAATATAATAAGACCATGTGTTTATTATTTTTTAATATGTATTTAACAGAAAATATAAATGCTAAACATTTATGGAAGAGGGAAATACTGAATGATTGATTACAGTATTAAAAGTTTTGTTATAGTATAAGATGTATAAGCATGCCCAAACAGAAATTCTACTAGATCAATCTGAATTATTCAGGACTCCATGCTCCACTAATAGGTCCTAATTACTTTTTTTAAATTTCATAACCTACTCTGAATTCTGTTTAGTAGATATTGAACAAATTTATGTGTTTTACACATATATGTGTGTATATATGACTTTGCATATATATTAATTTTCCCACATATCCCTCATTTTATTTGCATCACTGAATTATTTGATTTCTCTACAAAATCATACATTAAAACATAATTGTCATTTTACTTCATTGCAATTATTTACATTTTAAAAACATCTTACAAATATTGCAAAGAGAAATATTGACCATACAAGAAAAATAAAATTGAAATAATCTAGTAATACATTTTTAACTTGAAAAGAAGTTCCCATTTGTAAAGCACTGTAACTGCTATTTATTTGGTGATTGTCATATTTTAGGAACACTGAAGAAGAGTAAAGGAAGATCATAATCGTAAAGAGAAAAATTTGGTCATTGTAATTGCTATCTATAATGAGTAAGTAATACATGTGTTTGGAGTGCAGTAGAATATGGTCGAAGATTTAAGCACAAATATTATTGAGAAGTTAATAGAGACTTTCTATTTTCTTTTGCATATACTTTTCTGGTAAAATAATTTAATTACTCTGCTTGTATTTCAGTAGATGTTCAGCAACCCATTTTAGTCTTTAATAATCCTTAAGGTTCCTGCTGCACTAGAATAGCACTGATTGCCAAGAGCTTGCAATAACTAATGATATACTTATTTACATTCAGAAGGAGTTTTATGTTACTGGTGATACTTCTGTCACTCCTCCTCCTTCTGCTTCTAATACTATTGTTGCTACTTATTATTACTGTCATTATTGATATCATTATTGTCATTATTATAAACAGGTATCCTTGAATGTTTGTGAACAAAGGGTTAAATTTTAACTCAAAATGAAGCTAATAATATATAAAACTGCTGTTTCATAATAAAGTAAAAGAGCAGCATGATGTAAGACTCACAAAATAGCCTTCAGATGCTATTTCTTATGGCCATTGTCCTTTATATACTGCTAATATAAAAGTAACTTGGTGTATTTTTTGCTAGTCTTGAGCTCATTTGGCAATATATTTTTATGTGTATGCATATCAAAATAAGAAAAAGTGCATGAACTTTACCCAAAAATTCTACCTCTAATACATATGTTTTAGTAAATAAATTAATAAATAGGGAATTTGTATAAATTGCTCATATATATATTTAAAAACTTTGTTTAAAATTCTATCAAGGTGGTAATTACCAATGTTTGGGGAGAAACTAAATAAAATACAGCTAATTCATTTAGTTAAATATATTATTATTAAAAAAATGTGGGCATATCTTAATATAGAAATATATCTAAAATTTGTAATTAACAGTTTACAAAAAGGGTATTGCTTCAGTCAGCATTTACCGAGTGAAAGTATATCAGTAAACAATAAACATACAATATACGACAATGTATTTAAGAAGTTAGTGAGAATGAAGACCCTAAAATAAGTTATATCAAGTGTATTAATTATTAGAAAGAATTACAGAGTGCAACTTGTCTGTGAGATTAAGGAAGTCAAGGAAAATGAAAATTAAGATGAAATACACATAATAAGAAGGTGTTAGGTTAGTAAAAGTTGGGATGTTGCAAGAACATATCAAGCACATCTACTACCGACCTCAATGCTGGGTCACTGTGAGGAGTTTGTCTGGGCTGTTGTCCAGGTTAGGAAAGGGAAAATCAAGTTTCAGAGGCTAGAGAAGGACTTGGAGCCTGTTAAGGATTTTAGATTTGATCAAAAGTAAAAGGTCATAACAATAAAAAGTTTTAAAAAGTAATTCACAGTAGTAAAAGCAAGCAGCATATCTAAATTTGTATTATATGAATGGAATAATTTTGAACAGATATACATAAAACAGAGCTATCAGTGGTAGATATAATGGAAGATGACTTGGGTTTTACTCTTTACACTGTTAGTTATTATATGACATTTTTCAAATAACACTTAAGACTTTTCTGATCAAAATAATCAATGTAGTTAAAGCAGGCAACCCAAACCGCACCATATCCCATACCTAATGTTTTTGATTGGTGAATTCCGGCTATAGTGCATGTATTTATGACTTCCCTGAGACCTAATTAGACCATCTCAAGTTTCTCTGCTCTGACTGTAGAGTTGAGTATGGGCTGGAGTGGGACCAGTGTATATACTCAAGATAAAAGAATATAGACTTGATCTTGGCATTAACTGATTCTAAGTTTATAAGCATATGAACCTTATTTTTTTTATTTATTACTTTTATCCTCAGGATAGAACATATTGCTTTGCAGTTAGAAGAAAGACAATATGTTTTGAATAAGACACTAAACCATTCCTTTTTTGCTATCAGTTCTACTCTTTGAAGGTTTTCTCAATATCTGCCCTACTTTTACAAGCCTTAAACTGGCATAATAACTTTGTGTCATTTTGGGGACCGTTTTTATTAATGCCTTACATGAACTGTTTCCATAATTCTGCTCAGGATTCCTGAAGCATAGGTCTTCCTGATATTTCAAGTCAACCTTGGAATTCTCCTTCTTGCTAACTTGATTCATAATTTTCCATCAGTTCACTTCACAGCTGGGCCATGCTCCACTTCCTTCTCAAATGACAAATTGCATGCTAGAAGCAGTTGCCTGAGATTGACAAAAAGAACTTTGCCAACCATGGAACTCTATTCAGTCCAAAGACTAAGATTATTTAAATGAAAAGAGAGGACTTCTTGATTATGTAACCCTAAGATAATAAGTAATTTCAAAACTCTGGAAATGTTTTTTTAAATACATATGGAAATATTATAAATATTATGGAGAAGTTAGCTATTTCTAAAATTAGCATAATTTTAGGGATATTAAAAAGAGGGTTTAAGGGGGAATTTACATGTTTTAACACTAATTCTAAAATAGTTGTTATTTTCTATGATTAGATACAGAATTTATCCGTCTAATAAATTATGTATACATAAAACTTATGACATGGTATTGTCCAACCGTTGCACAGTATTAGGACCAAAATGTAGGAATATGGAAGAAATAGAATCGACACCTAAAATCTGTAAGCTGTTTTTATTTAGTATGGGGAAATACTTTCACACATAAATGATAGTTGAAATACAAGTAATGTATAAGTCAAGTAAAAAAGATATTGAAATATAATTCAAGAGGCAAATTAATGACTAAACAACATTTTCTTATTATAACAGAACATTGGTTCTATATATCCCAGGGAAGATTTTTTTTTTCCATTTGGCATCTAATAAGAAAAATGGGGCACCTGCTTGCCTCAGACGGTTGAGCGTCCGACTTTGGCTCAGGTCATGATGTCACAGTCCATGGGTTTGAGCCCCATGTTGGGCTCTGTGCTGACAAGCTCAGAGCCTGGAGCCTGCTTCAGACTCTGTGTCTGTCTTTCTCTCTGCTCCTCCCCATTCACACACTGTCTCTCTCTCTCTCTCTCTCTCTTCCTCCCTCCCTCCCTCCCTCCCTCCCTCAGAAATAAACATTTAAAAAAATGTAAAGAGAATTGGTTCTAGGATTTCTTACATCAAAGGTTAAATGTGATATTTGCCAGATGCTTAAAAAAATACTAACACATCCACCTTCACAATCTCAAACTCACTCCTCTGTTATTACTCTCAAGTAAAGACTATGTAGGTTTAAATCAAAGACCTTCCATACATTAAAGGAAATGTTTTTTTTTTTTTTTTCAGAATAGGGAAACTTGTAGGTAAGATTTTAAATATTACAAAAACAAACAATATTTCTCAACCAAGAGAAAGTTATATACATTCAATAATAATTCTAAATATATTTAGTAGAAAATATACATCATGTATCACTCTGTTCTATGACAAATTGACATTTATATTTATCACGTTTCAAGGAAAGGTAAAGAGGCAGAATAAATTGATGTTGGATATTAGACATCAAAATTTAAAAACCCAACATCTAGAATAAAAAAGAAATAAAGAATACCAAAAAATAAAAACAAAATAAAAATACAAATAAAAATGCAACATCTAAAATAGATGAAATAAAATAAATTTTCATTTGATATACAGGAAAATTGAAATTTCATTGTGTGGTGAAACAGATATTTTCACGATTGTTTATAGATCCCCTAGGAAGAAATTGGGAGGATATTTAGAAGAAAAAATCTTAGTTGTATGTAAAGAAAAACTACAGTGTAATAAAATAAGTAAAAATACTATTTTCTAAATAAGTAGTAAGTTTTCAGTCTTGGGGTACCTGCGTGGCTCAGTCAGTTAAGTGTCTAATTCTTGGTTTTGGCTCAGGTCATGATCTTGCAGTTTTGTGAGTTCAAGCCTCACTTCCTGCTGTGCTCTGTGCTGGCAGAATGGAGCTTGCTTGGGTTTTTCTCTTTCTCCCTGTCTCTCTGCCCAAATAAATAAATAAACTTTGAAAAAAATATAAAAAATCAATCTCAAGATGAAATTTCACTTATATTCATTTTGCAATGAAAGTAAGAACAGTTGAAGATATCAAAGGATATTGATATAGTGACAGTAGAGATTTAGAAAAAAATGAAGGTAAGCAATAATTCTAATAGTTTAAGCACAAATTTAAATGATTTATTTTAAAGAAAAATACAAACAGAAACTTATTAATCCAATGAAAAGAAAAGAAAAGAAATTTACAGTTTCCATTGCTGATACTAAAAAAGAAGAAAGATCTCAAATGAATTACCTTGTTGAACATCTGAAGAAGCTGGAAAAAGAAGAGCAAAATAAACTCAAAAGAAGCAGATACATATATATGTGTGTGTGTGTGTGTATATATATATATATATATATATATATATATATATATATATAATAAAAATTAGAATGTGAATAAATGAAATTTAAAAAAGTAGAAATAGAGAAAATCAATGAAGCCATAGTTGGTTCTTAAGATCAACAAATTTGACAAATTTTTAATCTTACCATGCTAATATTTTTTATCTAAATTAGCTACATAACAGAGTTACTGAACAATTTATACTTTATTATGAAAAACAAGTTCTGTTTGTATTTGCTTAATGTTTAATATTCATTAAAAAGATTCAGAAATGGGGTGCTGGGTAGCTCAATCAGTTAAGTGCCAGACTATTGATTTTGGCTCAGGTCATGATCCCAGGGTTGTGAGATCAGCCCTGCAATGGGCTCCATGCTAGGCGTAGAGTCTGCTTAAGGTTCGTAATCTTTCCCCTGATCATGCACTTGCACAGGCATGCAAGCACTCTCTCTTTCTCCCAAAAAAAAAAAAAAAAAAAAAAAAAGAAGATTTTAGATGATCCAAACCATCAGAGGAATGAAAAGACTTTAAAAGGAAAATTTTAATCAGTAGATATTGGGAAAAGTCAAAATTAAATTCAACAAATAAACACACAGAAAAAAATGAAATTAAAAAAGAAAATAGAAGTAAAAGAAAGAATTGAAATATGTCCATAATCATAGTACTTTTAAACACATTATAATAATCTATTAAAAGACAATGTATTGTAAAATGATCAAGTAATTCCTTTTTTTCTCTTTTCTTTTCTTCTTTTTTTTTTTTTTTAAATCTACATCCAAGTTAGCATGTAGTGCAACAATGATTTCAGGAGTAGATTCCGTAAGGACCCTTACCCATTTAGCCCATCCCCCCTCCCACAACCCTTCCAGTAACCTTCTGTTTGTTCTCTATAAGAGTCTCTTATGTTTTGTCCCCCTCCCTGTTTTTATATTTTTGCTTCCCTTCCCTTATGTTCATCTGTTTTGTATCTTAAAGTCCGCATATGAGTGAAGTCATGATATTTGTCTTTCTCTGACTAACTTCACACAGCATAATGCCCTCAAGTTCCATCCACATAGTTGCAAATGGCAAGATCATTCTGTTTGATTGCCGAATAATACTCCAGTGTGTATATATACCACATCTTCTTTATCCATTCATCCATCGATGGAGATTTGGGCTCTTTCCATACGTTGGCTATTGTTGATAGTGCTGCTATAAACATTGGGGTACATGTGTCCCTTCGAACCAGCATATCTGTATCCCTTGGATAAATAACTGGTAGTGCAATTGTTGGGTTGTAGGGTAGTTCTAATTTTAATTTTTTGAGAAACCTCCATACTGTTTTCCAGAGTGGCTGCACCAGTTTGCATTCCCACCAGCAGTGCAAAGGAGATCCTATTTCTCCGCATCCTTGTCAACACTTGTTTTTGCCTGAGTTGTTAATGTTAGCCATTTTGACAGGTGTGAGATCGTATCTCATTGTGGTTTTGATTTGTATTTCCCTGGTGATGAGTGATGTTGAGCATTTTTTTTATGTGTCAGTTGGCCAACTGCATGTCTTTTTGGATAAGTGTCTATTCATGTCTTTTACCCATTTCTTCACTGGATTATTATTTTGGGTGTTGAGTTTGATAAGTTCTTTATAGATCTTGGATACTAACACTTTATCTGATATGTCACTTGCAAATATCTTCTCCCATTCCATCAGTTGCCTTTTAGTTTTGCTGATTGTTTCCTTTGCTGTTCAGAAGCTTTTAATGTTGATGAGGTCCCAATAGTTCATTTGTGCTTTTGTTTCTCTTGCCTCCGGAGACGTGTTAAGTAAAAAGTAACTGCGGCCAAGGTCAAAAAGGTTTTTGCCTGCTTTCTCCTTGAGGATTTTGATGTCTTCTTGTCTCACATTTAGGTCTTTCGGAATTTTGAGTTTATTTTTGTGTATGATGTAAGAAAGTGGTCCTGGTTCATTTTTCTTCCTGTTGCTGTCCAGTTTTCCCAGCAAAACTTGCTGACACTGTCTTTATTCCATTGGACATTCTTTCCTGCTTTGTCAAATATTAGCTGGCTATATGTTTGTGGGTCCTTTTCTGGGTTCTCTATTCTGTTCCATTGATCTGAGTGTCTATTTTTGTGCCAGTACCATACTGTCTTGGTGATTACAGCTTTGTAATACAGCTTGAAGTCCAGGATTGTGATGTCTCCTGCTTTGGTTTTCTTTTTCAAGATCGCTTTGGCTATTTGGGGTCTTTTCTGGTTCCATACAAATTCTATGATTGTTTGTTCTAGCTCTGTGAAGAATTCTGGTGTTATTTTAATAGGTATTGCATTGAATATGTAGATTGCCTTGGATAGTATAGACATCTTAACAATATTTGTTCTTCCTATCCAGGAGCATGGGATAGTTTTCCATATTTTTTCTTCCTCAATTTCTTTCATTAGCTGTCCATAGTTTTCAGTATATGTATTTTCACCTCTTTGGTTAGATTTATTCCTAGGTATTTTATAGTTTTTTGTGTAATTGTAAATGGGATTGATTCCTTGATTTCTCTTTCTGTTACTTCATTAATTGTGTATGGAAATGAAACCAATTTCTGTGCATTGATTTTATACCCTGGAACATTGCTGAATTCATGGATCAGTTCTAGCAGTTATTTGGTGGAATCTTTTGGGTTTTCCATATAGAGTATCATGTCATCTGCGAAGAGTGAAAGTTTGATCTCCTCCTAGCCGACTTGCATGCCTTTTATTTCTTTGTGTTGTCTGATTGCTGAGGCTAAGACTTCCAATACTATGTTGAATAACAGTGGTAAGAGTGGACATCCCTGTCTTGTTCCTGACCTTAGGAGGAAAGCTCTCAGTGTTTCCCCATTGAGGATGATATTAGTGGTGGGTTCATATATGGCTTTTATGATCTCGAGGTATGCTCCTTCTATCCCTACTTTCTTGAGAGTTTTTACCAAGAAAGGATGTTATATTTTATCAAATGCTTTCTCTGCATTTATTGAGAGGATTATGTGGTTCTTGTCCTTTCTTTTACTGATGTGATGAATCACGTTAATTGTTTTGTAGATATTGAACCAGGACTGCATCCCAGGTATAAATCCCCCTTGGTTGTGGTGAATAATTTTTTTTAATGTATTGTTGGATCCAGTTGGTTAATATCTTAATGAAGATTTTTGCATCCATGTTCATCAGGGAAATTGGTCTATAATTCTCCTTTTTTAGTGGGGTCTTTGTCTAGTTTTGGAATCAAGGTAATGCTAGCTTCATAGAAAGAGTTTGCAAGTTTTCGTTCCATTTCTATTGTTTGGAACAGTTTCAAGAAAATAGGTGTTAACTCTTCCTTAAATGTTTGGTAGAATTTCCCTGCAAAGCCATCTGGCCCTGCACTCTAGTTTTTTGGGAGATTTTTGATTACTAATTCGATTTCCTTACTGGTTATGGGTCTGTTCAAATGATCTCTTTCTTCCTGTTTCAGTTTTGGTATTTTATATGTTTCTAGGAATTTGTCCATTTCTTCTAAAGTGCCCATTTTATTGGTGTATAATTGCTCATAATATTCTTTTATTGTTGTTTGTATTTCTGCTGCATTGGTTGTGATCTCCCCTCTTTCATTCTTGATTTTATTTATTTGGGTCATTTCCTTTTTCTTTTTGATCAAAATGGCTAGTGGTTTATCAATTTTGTTAATTCTTTCAAAGAAACAACTTCTGGTTTCACTGATCTGTTCTACTGTTGTTTTTTTTTTGTTTGTTTTTTTTTGTTTTTTTTTTTTTTTTTGGTTTTGATAGCATTGATTTTTTCTCTAATCTTTATTATTTCCTGTCTTTTGCTGGTTTTGGGTTTTATTTGCTGTTCTATTTCCAGATCTTTAATGTGTAATGTTATGTTGCATATCTGAGACCTTTCTTCCTTCTTTAGGAAGGCCTGGATTGCTATATACTTCCCTCTTATGACTACCTTTGTTGCATCTCAGAGGTTCTGGGGTGTGGTGTTATCATTTTCATTGGCTTTCATGTACTTTTAATTTCCTCTTTAACTTCTTGGTTAGCCCGTTAATTCTTTAGTAGGATATTCTTTAGTCTCCAAGAATTTGTTATCTTTCCACATTTTTTTCTTGTGGTTGATTTCAAGTTTCATAGAGTTGTGGTCTGAAAATATTCAGGTATGATCTTGATCTGTATGTACTTGTTTAGGGCTGATTTGTGTTACAGTATGTGATCTATTCTGGAGAATGTTCCATGTGCACTGGAGAAGAATGTATATTCTTCTGCTTTAGGATGAAATGTTCTGAATGTATCTATTAAGTCCATCTGGTCCAGTGTGTCACTCAAAGCCATTGTTTCCTTGTTGATTTTCTATTTAGATGATCTGTCCATTGTTGTAAGTGGGGTATTGAAGTCCACTAATAATATGGTATTATTATCAATGAGTTTCTTTATGTTTGTGATTAACTGATTTATATATTTGGGTGCTCTCATATTTGAAGCATAAATGTTTACAATTGTTAGGTCTTCTTGGTGGATAGACCCCTTAATTATGACATAATGCCCTTCTTCATCTCTTGCTACATTCTTTAGTTTAAAATCTAGATTGTCTGATATAAGCATGGCTCCTCCAGCTTTCTTTTGTCGACCATTAGCATGATAGATGGTTCTCTATCCCCTTACTTTCAATATGAAGTTGTCTTTAAGTCTAAAATGGGTCTCTTATAAATAGCATATAGATGGATCTTGTTTTCTTATCCATTCTGTTACCCTATATCTTTTGATTGGAGCATTTAATCCATTGACGTGTAGAGTGAGTACTGAAAGATTTGAATTATTGCCATTATGTTTCTTGTAGAGTTGGAATTTCTGGTGGTGTTCTCTGGTCCTTTCTAGTCTTTGTTGCTTTTGGTCTTTTTTTTTTTTTTTTTTGTCTTTTCTACCCTTAGAGAGTCCCCCTTAAAATTTCTTGCAGGGCTGGTTTAGTTGTCATGAACTCCTTTAAGTTTTGTCTGGGAAACTTTTTATCTCTCTATCTATTTTGAATGACGGCTTTGCTGGATAAAGAATTCTTGGCTGCATATTTTTCCGATTCAGCATATTGAATATATCCTGTGACTCCTTTCTGGCTTGCCAAGTTTCTATGGATAGGTCTGCTGCAAACCTGATCTGTCTTCCCTTGTAGGTTAAGGACATTTTTCCCCTTACTGCTTTCATCATTCTTTCCTTGCCTGAGTATTTCGTGAATTTGACTATGATATGCCTTGTTGATGGTTGGTTTTTGTTGAATCTAATGGGAGTCCTCTGTGCTTCCTGGATTTTGATGTCTGTGTCTTTCCCCAGGTTAGGATAGTTTTCCACTATGATTTGCTCACCTAACCCCTCTACCCCTTTTTCTCTCTCTTCATCCCTGGGATCCATATGATTTTGATATTCCTTTGTAATGAGTCACTGATTTCTCTAATTCTTAAATCGTTCTCTTTTGCCTTAGTATCCCTCTTTTTTTCTGCTTCATTGTTCTCCATAAGTTTGTCCTCTGTATCGCTGATTCACTGCTCAGACTCATCCATCCTTGCCACTGTGGCATCATTTTGAGATTGCAGCTCAGTTACAACATTTTTTATATCATCCTGACTAGCTTTTACTTCTTTTATGTCCACAGAAAGGGATTCTAATCTATTTAGATCCCAGCTAATATTCTTATTATTGTGATTCTAAATTCTGTTTCTGACATCTTGCTTGTATCTGTGTTGATCAAGTACCTGGCTGTCGTTTCTTCCTGTTCTTTCTTTTGGGATGAATTCCTTCATTTTGTCATTTTGAAGGAAGAAAAGGAATTAATAAGGTAAAAAAAAATTAAAATTAAAAACAAGACATACACACACACACACACACACATACACACACACACACACACACACACACACACAAATGAAATAAATGATGCTGGATCCTAGGTCTGTTTTGGTCTGGTTGTTGAAAGGAGCTTGACAGATTAGAGAAAAAGGGGGAAGAAAAAATAAAAAAAACGAAAAAATGGAAAATGAAAATTTGAAAAATGAATATAATGAAATAGAATAAAATGAAATGATGGAAATAAAATAGAATTTGAGAATTTACAAAAAAGTAAAAAATATAGTAGAAAAAATGAAAATACTTTTAATAAAAATTGAAAATAAAAATAAATTTTTTTCTTTCTGTATCAAGAAAAAGAAAAGAAATGAAAAAAAAAAAGAAAATTGAATAGATGGACCAGGGAACAAACCAAAATACGATTCAAATTACATAGTTTTCTCCTAGAAGTCAAATTATGAAGCAACTTATAGTCTGTAAACTAAGTAGGTGGAGAGACTTGTGGTGTTTCTGAAGAGCAAGGTTGGCCCAGTTGGGTGGGGTTAGTGTAACAGCTCCATTCCCCACTAGATGGTGCTCCTTAGCTTATTGGTGTGGATAGTTGTGGTGCTTATAGGTGTGTATGTGTATGTGCATGCTTGGGAAGGGTGAAAATGGCGTCACCCAGCAACCCATTCTCTAGTATCAGAACTCTGTTCTCCCTCATTAGCTGTTGCACAACTGTCCTTTGTTTCTGGCTTGCGTCCACTCCCCGCTTTAACACTGTCTGTGATCAAGCTGTCAGGTTGCCAGGTGGCACCTCCCTCCTGAGTTCTATATCAGATGTGGCTGTTTCCCAACCCCTCACTTCTGAGGGACTGTGGCGTTGACCCACTCAGACCTTCTGGGGCAGGGTCTCACCAATCAATGGGTGGGTGCTAGCTGCACCCAAGAGCATTCATGGGACCACACTGCTGCCAATGCCCAGAGACTGCGGCTGGGTGCCAGTCCACTCTAGAAAAAGTTCATGCGATCATGTAGCAGCAGCGTTTCAGGGATTATGGAAAAATCACAGCACATATCTGGTGCCAGGCTTCACCCTTAATGACCTTGTTCCAGCACCAGCAAATATGGTTGTTCTTTGGGGTCTCCTGGGACCTTTGCCTGTGGGGTGGCCACACAGCCTCTACCAAATGTCCTCCCAGCAGGGGAATCATCTCTCCCCGTGTGGATCGAGGACCCCCGGACCTCCATCTGCTCCTGGGATTTGCCCCTCTCACCAGAGCACCACTAGGTATTGAGCTGCAGAGTTTCAGACTCTGTGCTACCCCTGTTAGTAGAGTCTTAATGGAATTTAACCCCTCTCCTTTCTCCCTTTGTATTTCAGTCCCTGCAGCTGTTTCCACTTTTCTACTTTCTCTCCAGGTGCTTTTGGGGAGGTGCTTTTCCGGTACTCTCCCCTCCCCCCACCCCCGCCATCTCCATCCTCTCTCTGCAAGCAAAAGCAGCTCCCTGCCCTCTGCGGCTTCTCATTCCTTCAGTTCACCTCTCTACTCCACGTACCTGCTGAGTTCTGTGGTTTAGGTTGTCAGATTGTTATATCAATCCTCAAATCAGTTTTCCAGGTGTGCGGGATGGTTTAGTGTTGATCTAGCTGTATTTCATGGACGCAAGATGCAAAAAAAACCTTCCATCTCAAATGATCAAGTAATTTCTAAGCAACAGTGTGGCTGTGAGTCTTGTACACTGGCACTACAAATCCATATTGGTATAAATTATTCTTATCTCCTATGGGAAAACTGGGGATTATTTCAGAGTGGGCCCAAGTGGATCTCTATCACAGCTGATGAACCCCAGGCATTGGAAAATCCTAATTTTATAAAGGGCTGTTGTCACATCTGCCCACCTCTTTCTCCCAAGTAGATATTATATCTATTGCCCTGTATATAAGCAAACTGCCTATGTGAAGAGGGAGACTTTACTATTCTAGAATGTAAATAAGTCTACCCTCTGACTTAGAGGGAGACACTATAATTTTGTAGACTATCTACTGTGCTGCTGTGCAAATACCCTTGAAGGGAATCTGAATTGAATAGACACACCATGGATAATTGCCTCCCCAAAGGTATCAGATTAAGATAATACTGCTGTATATTATTTACAAAAGGCGTTAGTTTTTAAATGTCATTCAGTGAAATTAATTAAATAAAATTAAAAAGATGTAAAAGTAAATACCAAGGGCTATGGATGGAATGCCTTCCCCCCAAAATTCATGTTGAAGTCTAATCCCTGATATGATGGTTTTTAGAAGTGGGACCTTTGGGAGATAATTAGGCCATGAGGTTAATAGTTTCCTTATAGAAAGAGACAGCAGAAAGATGATTTTTCTCAGCCATCTGAGGATATAGTGAGAAGACCATCTTCAATCCAGAAAGTGGTCCTCACTGGACATGGAATCTGCAGGTGCCTTGATTTGGACTTTTTAACCTTCAGAACTGTGATATATAGTGTTGCTGGTGAAGCTACTCAGTCTATGCTATTTTTGTTATAGTAGCCTGAACTAAGACATCAAGTAAATATCAAAATAAAATTAAAAAAAAATGCCACCTTGGATAGTAATATATAGTTTCAAATTAATATCAAAACAATCTATGGCCAAAATCTTCCCTAGAGATTACAGGTCTCTGTGCTGATGAAATGAACAATTCTACTTAGAGAATATAACAATTATTAACTGGAATAAGGCTAGAAATATAGCCTTAAAATGTAACTAAAAATGGCAGAATCAATAGAATGTATTGTCAAAACCACAAATATAAGGTATGTTGTACAACATCTCCATAAGAAATCTATAGACCAAAGGAAGAAAAAATTTTGGTAGAGAAAATATGACCAACAGGCTTTTCTTGTAGGACTATGGTCTATTAGTGTTACTATAAAATTATACTCTTTTTCCCAAATATTTGCTACCTTTCTTTGTAATAGGTGAATTCGTACACACAGAGTGACATCAGTCTTGACCATGTGACTTGCTTTGTTCAAAGAATCTTAAGTCTACATGCAATAGGCAATATTCAAGCATGAAATTTGATAGCCTTTTCATGGACCCAACATTACTATCTTCTATCACAGTAGTGGCAATGGTGTATTTCAGAGGTTGTTTCTATAGCTTGGTTACTCAAATGAAGAAGATGTGAGCAGAAAAGTATTTGACTTGTATAACATGAAGATATAGATAAGCTTTTCTTGTAAACAACTAAGATATTTTATTTATTTATTTCCACTGCATACTGTAATGCCCCCGATTTCAAATCTGAGAGACCACCAAGGAGCCGATACAGATGCAAACGCACGAGGGTTTATTTGCAAGCTCGAGCTTGGGCCCAAGTATGCCCGACACAGTGGAGCAGGGACTTGGACCCCTAGGTTAAGAGGCATAGCAGTTTTATAGGGACCAGTGGCCAATGAGATTGTAACACACACAGGAAGTTTCATAGTCATGTCAGGCCACACGCAGGTAGCCAATTGAATTACAATTTACCCTATAGTAACTGTTTGAACTAGCCTATCACTCTGGTCAGAATTGGCGTGCAAGTGTGGCAGGCAAAAGGCGGGGTTTAAGAATTGGTGCGCAAGTTTGGCGGACAAAAGGCGGGGTTTACATTCTTTGGCGGTTAGGGGTTCCGCATTCCTATATGAGCTGGTTTCCAGTAAGGGTGTGCTCAGCGGCTTGACTAGGGTGGGGGAGTGTCTTAAGCAATAAGTAGATCATGTGGGGGTTATACATGAGATGGTGGGTGTAGCACAAAATGGAGTTAGTCTTGCTCTGCTTGTCCAGGGGCAGGGAATTTTTGTTAAATTCCTTGGGTCCCACGTTCCCCCCTTTTCCAGAGGATCCTATGCAGGACCCAATCATGGGTTAGGGCTTGGGGTGATGATTTGCCAGGTTAGGTTAAATGGTTAGTGGGGGTTGCGGTTGGGGATACAGCACAAGTAATATTAGCAGGGTAAGTGGGAGCGACGCAGCCTTAGCTTTAAGGGATTGTCCTTGTTGGGCTGACTCTTCCATTCTGGAACAAAGTCCTTGAGGACGGCATGTGGATCAGCTGGCCGGACGTGGGTGTAGTGGACCCAGGGAATTATTCCGTCGACCTTGAGAGCGGTGGGCGTGGTCAGGATCACAATGTAGGGTCCTTTCCATTGAGGTTAGAATGTCTGCTGTTGGTGCCTCCGCACGTATACCCAATCGCCTGGTGGATATCGATGGGGGTCAGGTCTTGTAAAGGGCCCTCAGCTTAGGCCACACCTGCTCATGGGCTCTTTGTAACATTTGGAGGGAGAAAAGAAGTTGTTGGTCATTGAATTGAGCAAGCACTTTGGGTTTCAAGGCAGGAATGATAGGTGGGAGTATACCAAACATGATTTTGTAGGGAGTCAGTCCCATCTTATATGGTGAGTTTCTCACCCTATATAGGACATAGGGGAGGAGAGTGACCCAGTCCCCGACAGTCTCCAAGGCTAATTTAATTTAGTTAAGGTCTCTTTTAATGTCCTATTCATCCTCTCTACCTGACCTGAGCTCTGGGGTCTGTAAGCACAATATAATTTCCAATCTTCTCCCAGTATTTGTGCTACTCCCTGTGTTACCTTAGAAATGAACCCCAGTCCATTGTCGGATCTGATCCTGGCAGGAAATCTATACCTTGGCAGAATGTCCTACAGCAGCTTTTTGGTCACGATTTGCGCTGTTTCATGCTTGGTGGGGAATGCCTCCATCCACCCTGAAAAAGTACCTATGAAAACTAGCAGGTACTTGTACCCATACTTTCCAGGCCTTACCTCAGTGAAATCTACTTCCCAGTATGCTCCTGGGCGGTCTCCCCTGAGTCGGGTCCCTGAGTCGGGTTAGACCCATGGGTGGTGGTGTTGGTTACCTGGCATGCATGGCAGCTTGCCACAATCTGCTCGATCTTTGCTCAAGAGTCTTTAATAATGATCTTAGCATGTCGTATGAGGTCTTCCATCTTTCTTGTTCCCATATGAGTACTCCTATGCATTTTGGATAAGACTCGTCGTCCTAGTTCCTCTGGCAGGATGATGCTGGAGTCTGTGGCCCTCCACCAGCCATGTAAGCATTGGGTCATAGGCAAGCGTTTAATCTGTTGTAAGTCAGTGCCAGTATAGTTGCGGGTGTCCGGCAGGGTCGGTGCCCCCAGATAGGGTAGCGTGGTTGTTAAAACCTGGGTCACCGAAAGGGCCGCCTCCTTTGCTTTTGAGTCAGCTAGCCGGTTTCCCCTGGCTACTGGTGTGTTTGCTTTTTGGTGTCCTGGACAGTGGATGATAGCTAGTGCCTTGGGCAGCCAGAGGGCCCTTAGGAGTTCAAGAATCTCTATTTTGTTTTTAATAGTCTTTCCCTCTGTTGTCAGAAGCCCTCTCTCTCTGTAAAGGGCTCCGTGGATATGAGCGGTGGCAAAGGCGTACCTGCTGTCGGTGTAAATGTTTATTCGTTTACCTTCTTCCCATGGTTAGTGCCTTGTCCAGGGCGATCAGTTGTGCCCGTTGAGCCAATGTTCCGGCTGCAATGGCTCTGCCCAGATGATCTCCGTCTCTGTGGTTACGGCTGCCCCCGCGTATCTGATTCCTTCTCAGACAAAACCGCTACTGTCCGTATACCAGGTGGCGTCCGCGTTCGGCAGTAGCCGGTCCCAGAGATCAGCCCTGATTCCGTGCACCTGTGCCAAAATCTTTTGACAGTTATGCAGAGGGGGGTCCCAGTCTGGGTTAGGGAGTAGCGTTGCAGGATTCAGGGTTGTAGGTGGCTTGAATAAAATTCTGGTGGGGTTTAGCAGTAGGCTCTGATAATGGGTCAGACAAGCATTCCTGATCCAGCGGTCTGGGGGCTGTATGAGTACCCCTTCAATAGCATGTGGGGTGGTAACATATAGTTCTTGCCCCATGGCTAGCTTGTCTGCATCCTTGACCATAGTGGCCACCGCGGCAATAATTTTTAAGCATGGGGGTCATCCAGCGGCCACCATGTCCAGCTTTTTAGAGAGATAAGCTATGGGTCTTTTCCAGGGACCTATGTACTGGACAAGGACCCCTTTTGCCACCTTGTCTTTCTCGTCTACATACAGGTAGAAGGGCTTGGTTAGGTCAGGCAACCCGAGAGCTGAGGCAGATAGCAAGGCCTGTTTAAGGTCATTAAAGGCCTTGTTCATGGCCTCTGTCCATTCAAAATTTTGTTGGTGCCTGGTGGCCTCATAGAGGGGTCTGGCCATCTCGGCAAAACCCGGAATCCATAATCAACAGAACCCTGCCGACCCCAGGAATTCACGTACCTGACAGACGGTGTGCGGCTGTGGGATCCTTAGGTCGGTTTCCTTCTGCGCATCCGTCAACCGTCTTTGTCCATCCTTTAATTTGTACCCCAGGTAGCTCACCTCTGCTCTGCAGATTTGGGCCTTTTTGGCTGAGGCCTGGTATCCTAGAGCCGCTATGGTCTGGAGTAAGTCCTTGGTGCCTGGCAGGCAAGTGTCCTGGTCCTCCGCCACCAGCAGGATATTATCTACATATTGCAATAAGGTCAAATGAGGGTGCTCAGAACGGAACTCACCCAAGTCTTCGTGTAAGGCCTCGTCGAGGATGGTTGGTGAGTTTTTGAATCCTTGTGGTAGTCGAGTCCAGGTGAGTTGGCCATTGACGCCTTTCTCAGGGTCCATCCATTCAAAGGCAAAAAGGTCTTGGCTCTTGGGTGCTAAAGGCAGGCTGAAAAAGGCACCTTTTAAGTCTAATACTGTATACCAATTTTTGTCTGGAGGAAACGTAGAGAGGAGGGTGTATGGCTTTGGGACCGTGGGGTGCACATCCATTACTCGCCAGTTGACTTCCCTTAAGTCCTGGACTGGCCTGTGATTGTTAGAGTGCGTTTTTCGCGCTGTCAGCAAGGGACTGTTCCATGATGATTGGCAGAGCCTTAATATGCCTGAGTCTAGTAGTCTCCGTATGTGGGGCGTGATTCCCGTTCACTCCGCGAGAGGCATGGGGTATTGGCGGACCCTGACAGGGTCTGCCCCCAGTTTTAGTTCTATGTATATAGCCAGTCGGTGTTGGGCCAGCTCAATTCCCCTAGTTTCTGCCCATGCCTGAGGAAATTCCTGTAGCCAACAGTCAATGTCAGTCATTGGGACTGGGGGCATCTGGTGGAGACGATATTCATCTTCCAAACTCAGGACAAGCACCTGAATCGGTTGGCCTTCTTTGTCTAGGATTTTTGCCCCTCTGGGGTGGAAGCAAATTTGTGCCCCCATCTTGGTGAGCAAGTCCCGACCTAACAACGGGTAGGGACATTCAGGGATGACCATGAAGGAGTGGGATACCCGGCCCATGCTGAAGTCCACAGTTCTTCGGGTAGTCCATGAGTACTGTTTGGTCCCCGTGGCCCCTTGAACCCATGAGGTCTTGCTCGCCAATTTCCCCTGGGGTTGTAATAAGACCGAATGTTGTGCCACAGTGTCCACTAGAAATTCAACTGGTTGCTCCTCCACTCTGAGAGTTACCCTGGGCTTGGGGAGGGGTACCGAACCCCAACTCCCCTAGTCGTCCAGGTCCTCCATCTCCAATATCTTGGCAGGGGCCTTAGATATTTTGTTAGGGCAGTCTTTCACCCAGTGGCCTTCTTTCTTGCAATAAGCACATTGGTTTTTGTTTAGTTTAGGGTGCTCCCATCAGGGACCAGGGCCATCCTCCTTACCTGTCCCTGAAGTCAGCTTCTTGAGGTGCCTCCATTTTTCCTGTGGGTCATCCATGGTTGTAGCCAGTGGGATCTTAGCCAAATTTCGGGTCTGCCCATCTCTTAGTTTAGTCTGTTGCTCCTCCGGGCTTTCTCTATTATTGTAAACTCTTTCTGCTACTATTATTAAGTCCTGCAGGCTCTTCTCTCCTAGCCTCTCCACTCTTTGTAATTTCCTTTTGATGTCTGGAGCAGCCTGATTAACAAAAGCCATGATAATTGCGGCTTTTGTTTCTGGGGCTTCTGGGTTCATAGGGGTGTACTGCCTAAAAGCCTCTGTGATTCTAAGAAGGCTGCTGGACTCTCATCCTTACCTTGTCTTACATCATATACCTTGGCCAGATTAGTAGGCTTGCACGCAGCAGCCTTGAGACCTGCCATTAGCGTCTGGCGGTAGACCCGGAGTCTCTCCTTACCTTCAGCCGAGTTGTAGTCCCAGGTAGGGCGGGATAAGGGGAAGGCAGCGCTTATGAGGTCTGGGTTTTGAGTCGGCTGTCTATCCTCTCCCTGGACAGACTTCCGAGCTTCCACCTGTATTTGTTCTCTCTCTTCGGTGGTGAAGAGAACCTGCAAGAGCTGCTGACAGTCATCCCAAGTAGGCTGGTGGGTAAAGAGAACAGTATCTAAAAGCCCAATTAAATCTTTAGGGTTATTGGAGAATTTTGCATTTTGAGTTCTCCAATTATATAAATCACTGGTGGAGAACGGCCAATATAACATTGGTTGTTCTCCAGACTCATCGGAGTCTGGCCCCATGGCGTGGAGCGGAAGGGCAGTGGAATTGGCTGGCCCCATATTTGAGGGTGGGGCTGCCTGGTGGGTCTGTCCACGTGTCCCTGCTGCTGGCCCACGCACAGGAATTCCTTCATCAGGGAGGGGTGGTGCCACTCCTTCAGCCCCTGGTGCTTCCAATGGAGGGGCGGAAGGGGGAGGGGGAGCCTGGTAGGGCAGCAGATGAATCAGGTCCTCCGGAGAAGAATCTTGCAAGACCAGATAAAGGGGCGTTTTGGCCTTTGTTTCAGTCTCCTTCTCGGCTTTCCACAGGACTAGAATCTTGGTAGGTCCTGCTTTGGGGGGTAAGAATGGTTTTAGCCAAGAAGGGGGGTTTTTAATCATGTCCTGCCAGACCAGGATGTAGGGCACCTGGTCAGGGTGGCCGTCTGGTTTGTCCTTGAAGATTACGGCCTTGACCTGCAAAATAATTGGTAGGTGGAAAGTTCCTTCTCAGGGCCATCCCACATCAAAGGTTGGCCATTCTGACAGG
Source organism: Lynx canadensis (assembly GCF_007474595.2). NCBI lineage: Eukaryota > Metazoa > Chordata > Mammalia > Carnivora > Felidae > Lynx > Lynx canadensis. The sequence continues at coordinate 179,974,918 of NC_044310.1, read as the reverse complement.
CAGTAAGTCTGAAATTTCCCTTTTCTTATGTCTTTGTTCAATTATGAGCCCTTTCCTTAACGTCCGAGAAGTGGGAGAGCATAAGAGACAGGGGGGTGGTTTGGGTCTGCCCCATTTCATTCCACACCAAGACACAAACAGTTATGAGGATTAACAAGGACACAATAACACAGACAAATGTTCCAGCACGGCCACGGAGACAAAACAGAAAGTAAAACGAAGGGCTGGCTGTCCGTAATGGCAGCCGGCTCTCCTCACAGATGAGGACTTCGTCCTCCTGGGGGGGGGCAAGAGACGTCTCCCAAGACCCCTGGTCGACAGCTCGCCAGTGCGTCCGCTTAAGCCAATGCCAACCCAAAGACAGTTTGGAATTCCTACAGGTAGAGATACAGTATAGAGCTCTCAGAAAATATGCACGTGAAAGGTAGAAGAAGTTGAGTGCACTCACCAGATGTGGGACCCTCTGGGTGGGGTCCTGGGGGTCTCTCGAATCCCGGACGAGCCCCCAAATGTAATGCCCCTGATTTCGAATCTGAGAGACCACCAAGGAGCCGATACCGAGGCAAACGCACGAGGGTTTATTTGCAAGCTCGAGCTTGGGCCCAAGGATACTTGACAAAGCGGAGCAGGGACTTGGGCCCCTAGGTTAAGAGGCGTAGCAGTTTTATAGGGACCAGTGGCCAATGAGATTGTAACACACACAGAAAGTTGCATAGTCATGTCAGGCCACACGCAGGTAGCCAATTGAATTACAATTTACCCTATAGTAACTGTTTGAACTAGCCTATCACTCTGGTCAGAATTGGCACGCAAGTTTGGCAGGCAAAAGGCAGGGTTTACATTCTTTGGCGGTTAGGGGTTCTGCATTCCTATATGAGCTGGTTTCCAGTAAGGGTGTGCTCAATGGTTTGACTAGGGTGGGGGAGTGTCTTAAGCAGTAAGTAGGTCATATGGGGGTTATACATGAGATGGTGGGTGTAGCACAAAATGGAGTTAGTCTTGCTCTGCTTGTCCAGGGGTAGGGGATTTTTGTTAAATTCCTTGGGTCCCACACATACTATATCACAGGCTGACACAGAAATAGGTATACAGAGCTTTTCCAGCAAGGCAGCAATATTAATTTTAAGCACAAAAAGAAAATTTCCTAAGATCACAGTATCATAGACCATTTTATCAAGCCACAATTCTACTAAACTAGAAATATATAATAAAATATGCTTTAATATATTTGAAAACTAAATATGCTATGTCAAGTAACTCTCGTTAAATAATAAATCACAATGGAAATTATACCACAGTTAGAATGAAACTATGAACAATGAAACTATTATATTTTAAAAGTTATGTGATATGACCAAAGAAGGTTTATCAGCTTTAAAAAGATACAATAGGACTCAGTGAGTACAATGTAAGAAAGAAAAAAAAGTGTATTTATCATCTTATATTACCGGCCCATGTAATTTTCTCCTGATTGTGAATTAGGAATCACAGGTGCTCCTTTCTTTTTGCAAATCCAACATCTTAGGGTCCTTTGCTTCCAATAGCCAGTTGGGGAAAGTGGTGGGTGTGTGCAGTGAGAAAGGAAAATATACACAGAGACAAGGAGGTGGCAGGGCAGAGGGAAGAGAAGAAGAGAAAGAGGAAGACAAAGGAAAGGCTATTCTCTTAACAGCTTCAAGCTGGAAACTGCATATTATTTCTGCCTATCTTTCATTTACAAGAATTAATCTCCTGCCCCCCTCTAATGCTCAGGCTCTCAGAACTGTTGCGAAGTACATAGATCTTCACAGTCCACTAAGTCTCCTCTGTACCATTGTAAATAGGAAATGGCAGTCTCCGTGATTCCTTTATTTGCGAGGCCAAAAACAAAGAAGCCAGAGATTTCACACTCTTGGGAAGAAAGGAAGCAAAGAGGCCTGCAGGCTTTCTGCAAGTGGAATGTTTCAGGGGTCTCAATGGAGTAAAAGGCTTAACAAACCACAGATAAGTCAGGATGGTTGTAGGAAGTTGGGATGTTTGGATTTGTGACTTCAGCAGTAGAATAGATCTAAAGTATAGTTTCGTTTTAGTCAGGAATCCTTGTTTGGATTAGGACAATATAAACAAAGTATCAAAGCTAACTTTCTGTAATGTATGCTAGTTGGAAGCAAATATGGAATGAGTAACGAGATTGGAATTCAACATCACAGAATTGTCCATGTTGTTCATTTTTTGGCGTGTTTCAATAAAAACCAAAGGCCTGACGATCTGTACATCAATTGAGTTGACCACAATGATGATCTTGGGAGAATTTTTGCATTATAGTTTCTTGGATTTCTGTAACCTTCAAATCATTTTCAGGTGTATATTTGGTCAACCACTATCTAGTCATGCCCGTTTTGAATAGGATGGATCATCTACTCTTGCAATCTACATTTTCTTTACATCTAAATTCAAACTGTTTGACTGAAAGAACTCTAGTGTCTGTATTGAGAATAATCCCAGAGCACTTTTCTCTAACATTGTCACCAGAGGGGAAAATCATTTCATATTACAAAAAAAAAAAAAAAGATACTTCTGAACCACTAAAGCTGCTAATAATGAAATAAAGAGCTTTGAGGGGACAACTGAAACAAGAAAGAAAAAAAAAATCCCAGTCTCTATTGCCAAGAAGATTACATCCTAGAACTAGATCTAAAGGAAAAAACTTTTAAACAATTGCATTCTGACTTGATTTAAAAAATTTGGCTTAATTTTTGTTTTATTTTTTAAATAATGCTTAACTCTACACATACATAATTCCTTCAAATATTTGAAGGATATAAGTACATTCTTAATATTTGTCATATGATGCACAATGTTTTACTCCATTGTCACAGTCATTTGGTGTATGTGTATTTTTGATATATATATTTTTAACTTTCTGGAAACTCTAGTAATCTACCTTTCTGTAAGAAAATGTGTTGAATGTTAAGTGGATTAATCAAACTGGTCAGAAAATCTAGTCATAGGAATTATTTAAACATCCTTAGACTATGAAGTGGCACCCAATAGGAGGTGAGAGACAAAATTTTAAGCATAATAGTTAGGAAGCTGAGGTTATTTCACATTTCCTATTTTATTTTATTTTTTTGTTACTATTTTATTTTATTTTATTTTATTTTATTTATGTTAAAATGAGAGAAAAGGGGTGAGATGTTAAAATTGGGGGAAGGTAACCATGGGTACAGCTATGAGGAATTAGCGGTAATAGAGGCTGAGAAAATGAAACAAGAGTTTATAGTTTTTGAAACAGGACTATGAAAGATTATTGTAAAGGGTTCAAAATATTTAAGACTTGACAGGAAAAGTCTTAATTTTAGAGCACAGAACACAAAAAGGATGAGAGTGGTGAAATTCTTTCATCATACATATAATCTCATTTAGTTTTGATAACAGAGTCTAGTGTATCTGTAGTTAAGAGCACAACTGCTAGAAGTAGACGTCTTCACTACACATTTTGATTCTGACATTTAAGAAGTGCATGCATGTCCAAAGTGTATGACTTTAATTTAACTTTCTCTGCCTCAATATCTTCATCCATAAAATGGGGATGACAATAATATCTATATCAAAAGAAATTTTAATACTAAACACACTTTTTTTTAAGTTGATTTGAGAGATACAGAAAGAAAGGGAACTTAAGCTGGGAGGGGCAGAGAGGGAGAGAGAGAGAGAGAGAGAGAGAGAGAGAGAGAGAGAGAATTCCAAGCAGGTTCCACATGATGTGAGTGCCCAGCTGGAGCCAGGACTCAATCTCATAACTGTGAGATCATGACCTGAGCTGAAACCAAGAGTCCAAAGCTCAACCGACTGAGCCACCCAGGTGCCCATAAACACACTTTTAAGCATCATATCGTGTGATTGTTAGCTATTAACATAACATCCTTATGCAATATAATAGCATTATCCTCAATTTATAAATAAAGAGACTCCACAGTGAATTAGTCTTTATTTTTTTTTTATTTTTTTATGTTTGTTTATTTTTGAGAGAGAGAGAGAGAGAGAGAGAGTGTGTGGGTGGGAGGAGCAGAAGGAGAGGGAGACACAGAATCTGAAGCAGGCTCCAGGCTCTGAGCTCTCAGCCCAGAGCCCTATGCAGGGCTTGAACTTAAGAACTGCAAGGTCACGACCTGAGGGGAAGTCAGATCCTCAACCTACTGAGCCACAAGGCACCCAGATTAGTCTTTAAAATTAAATCTAAACTACTTACTAGGACTAGAACTTTCAAAACTCTGCGTATGTTTTCAACCTCTCTTTCCATTACCCTCTTCGTTGCGATTTTCTAATCAACTAACTTTTTGTGTTCTTCACAGAGGCTAACTTCTCCTGCCTTGGTTCCTCCGACCAGAATGCTTTCTCACCAGCTCTTCTGATATTTTCCTTCTTCTCACCCACCAGTGCTCAGTTCATGCTGAACCCTCTGTTCCAAGTAGTCTCCACTTATCTCTTCAGTACCAAGCCCTTGCTCCTCAACACGACCCCAGAGCCCCTCCATACCAGCATTGCTTGAGTCTTACTAGAAGAAAAAGCAAAGCAGGACCTGTGTCATGGTCCCTAAGCCAACCCTTCAATATTATCAGATCATAATCTGTGAAATGCTGGAGAAAAACTGGTTCCAACATTTAAAATGTTTCAAAGCTGCCGTTTGTCTCTCTACTATCCATCATTTTTTCTGTAGTCTTTAACTGAAATGTAGTGAGATTTCACATATATATCTCTTATACATCTTATTTTGCATAAAATGAGACCTAAAATATCTTAGGTTTGTAAATGATGAATTTTTAATACTTAGTAGTACAAAGAAGGTAGAAAATTCTGTTGTAAATGACAACAGAATTCTGTTGCATAAAAGAGCAAGAATTATAATCAATGCTTTAGTATAAGAAATATTTTGCCTCAGTCCATACAAATCCACCTGGCATCTTGAAAATAACGTAAATTGCATTGTCCCAAATGAGACTGAAATTATTTTTACACATCTCTACTCATCTAACTAAAACCATAATCCACCTGAAAAAGTCCTTATCTTTTCCAGCACTTTATTTTGTTGGGATTAATTAGAATACCAGATACAGACATGAGCAACTCACTTTCAGTCTTATTCAAAGCAATCATTAGGGTCAATTTAGAGAGGAAAGACATATCCATATTTCTATAAATATAAAAACAATAAAATAACTTTCCTAAGCTTAATAAAGGAAAGTTATTCTAATGACAAAATACAATAAGATTTATATGGTAGAATTACATTATATATGTATTCAACTTGACTATATTTAATATTCTTGATCATCCATATTGAGACTTACAAAAAAAAAGACAAAACAAAGTGGGATTTTTTCAAAGATAGAAAATAACAGATTAAATAGCCTGGGCAATTCTTATTATCAATCTGCTTACTGAACTTATACCCAACAGTGAGCTTGAAATAATTAGATTTACCTGTTCCCTTAGGTTCAGAACCCCCTGGCCCAGAATTAGATAGATCTCTCCTAATGCTGAATGTGATTCTAGATATTTAAGGGAGCTTTTAAATTTAATATAGAGCCCCCCAGTGTAAGTCAACTGCTTCAGCTGTTACAAAACAAAAGAGTTATTTCTTTCAAATGCTAGAGAAAAACTTTGGTGAGTTATAGCCAAGCATATGAGAAAAAAAGGAGTGTAGGTCTTCAACATGGCAACTTTCTAAAGAACTTTGAAGGGTAATTTGAGTTTAAGTGATTTCTACCTTGGTTTTTAGATTAGGATTGCCAAAGACAATTTTGCTTCTGTATGATTGTCAAGAGAAATTTTGGCTTTAGGTCCTGACTCTTCCAAAATAATCAGCTCCACAACAGTTAGAAAGAAGAGCAATTTTGTTCACTTTTGGCAACCATCATCATTATATTTCATTTTAATGAATATTTGCTAAACAAGTTTACAGGGTAGGTGCTGTAATTCTGCTCAGAACTCTGAGATGTTGAAAGAAAATTAAAGCACATTTCATTTCACTTTATTACCTTCATTTGTTTGTTTTACTTGAGCCTATATATCTGGTGAAATTTTTACAGTCATGCTATATTACCTTCCTTTCTTTTATATTCCACTTTCCATAATATTTGACTTTGCTCATTGCCCAAACCTTTTCCCTTATTCTTTCATGTGTTTATATTTCACATTTTTGTATGTCCACATCCTCTAAGGAAAACTTAAACAACATATTTCAAATGTATTTAGTTCAGTATTTAGTTCACAGCTCTGCTAACACAATCTTCTGTAGCATGTGCAATTCTTAGAATAAGGTTCACCTTGGCTATTTGCCATTATCATTATTTCTGTATGAAATTGATTAGTGATATATTTATAGCGCTTATGATATTTTAGCATTACTACATAAATATATTCTAAAGATACCATGATTATTAAAAAGGGGAGGTGTTCCCTCAAGCCCCCAGAGGATCAGGTTGATCTGTGGGTCATACAGATTTGAACGAACTAGAAATGTGTGACATTGCTAAAATTAGTATCTACTTTACTATTTCTTATAGTAGTTTTCATTTTGGCATGTTCAGGAATATCAATGATATCAATATAATGATAAAATACTTTAGCAACTTGACACTTACTATACTATGTTGTCATATTTATAGAATATATACATGTATATATGAATGTATATATACATATATACATATATATATGAAAGCAGCATGTGATATCAAATAGTTGATAGTGTATTCTTTTATTAAGCACACTTTCTATGGTAGGAAACATTCAGATAAGAAATATAGTTTTAAATAATAAACAAGAAAACATGGGGTGCCTGGGTGGCTCAGTTGGTTGGGCAACTGACTTGAGCTCAGGTCATGATCTCGCAATTCGTGAGTTCAGGCCCTGCTTTGGGCTCTGTGCTGACAGCTCAGAGCCTGAAGCCTGTTTTGGTCTGGGTCACCCTCTTCCTCTGCCCCTCCTCCACTCACACTCTGTCTCTTTTTCTCTCAAAAACAAAGAAATATTAAAAAAGAATGAAAAAGAATATAAACAACCTTCATTTTCAGCAGAGTATTAAATTGTGCCATCACAATTTAAATACATACTTTTATTTACTGTATTCATTACTCTAATGTCTAAAAACATTAATAAAAGCAAATACACTTTTGTCTCCATTATATTTTATCCCTTATTATCTATAAAATGAAAAGGATACCTCATTATAAAATTAAACTCTTAATGTTAATAATTTTAAATGAATGCAATTTACCATATGATGAACAATTCATAAAAATGACCTCAAGGTTTTAAAGTGAAATGGCATACATTTTTTCTTTACTTAAAGCAATTAGAGGGATGCCTGGGTGGCTCAGTCGGTTAAGTGTCCAACTTCAGCTTAGGTCATGATTTGTGGGTTCGAGTCCTGCATTGGGCTCTGTGCTGATAGCTTGGAGCATGGAACCTGCCTCAGATTCTGTGTCTCTTTCTCTCTCTGCCTCTCCCCTGCTCATACTCTCTCTCTCTCTCTCAAAAATAAATAAACATTAAAAAAAATTAGAATCTGTTTTTACCAAACTCTCAAGATTCAGGTGGAGGCAAATATTTGATGAGTCTTTAATTATATTAATGTTTAAACCACATTTACGAATAGGTGTTTTCATATTTCTTCTTCACAACTGTGTAACAATAATTCTGACAAGCATTTCCTTTAGAAATCTTATAAAATAAATATCTTATTAAGATTGTATATGAGGGGCGCCTGGGTGGCGCAGTCGGTTAAGCGTCCGACTTCAGCCAGGTCACGATCTCGCGGTCCGTGAGTTCGAGCCCCGCGTCGGGCTCTGGGCTGACGGCTCAGAGCCTGGAGCCTGTTTCCAATTCTGTGTCTCCCTCTCTCTCTGCCCCTCCCCCATTCATGCTTTGTTTCTCTGTGTCCCAAAAATAAATAAAAATGTTGAAAAAAAAATTAAAAAAAAAAAAAAAGATTGCATATGAAATATTTCCAGCAGCATCCTGGAGTTCCTTGTATGAACATATCAACATTGAACCACTTTTGAGTTGATTTCCTTTCTTGAGAACAGCTAAGCTGCTTCACAAGGATACAAAGAAAGCTGTGGGGAATCAGAAGACTTAGAAGCCCAGCATTTTTCTAGTTTTGACTTCTAAGTATAGAATCGAAATCCTGAGGCAGGCCTCATTGTGCTCTGTCTGATAACATCCTAGTCACCGCTTCCGTTATTTTTGCTAGGAGTCCCTACATCTATTAAAACGCACTTCATCCAATACAGTAAACTTTTCTAGTTCTTTTTGGCAAAAACATATTTTTAAAATCTGATTAAGATAACACACTTCGGAGAGTCATCATTACGTGTGACTACTAAAGCAATAACGCAAATGAACTTGGGAAAAATAAACTGGGAGAAAATTTTAGATGTCATTATCTTCAGACTTTGATAAGTCTATTTGACACTTCAAAAAAAATTGATGCTAAGGATTTAATGCTTTATGAACACAGTTTTTCGTTCTAAAGGGTTTAATTACTCTGGGTGGCAAATTACGTTACCTCTGTAAATAATGTGGAGTTGAAAGCTTCAGTAATAGACTGTCCTTATGCCTTAGACGTAGAATGACAGTAATGATATAACCTGGAGATGCTTTAAGGCTATTTTTGTCGATTCCACTTGAAGATTGGCCCATTACTTCTGGCATGCATTTCAACATTCTACCATTGTCCTACAATTTTCTGGTGTTCATTTGTCACGCTGACAGAAACCAGTTTAAAATTTAAATCCATGTCCCTCCTGAATCCCGTAAAAGAGTTTGTAGGCCGAAGCTTGTGCAGTGACTGATGATGCTTCTGTCAGGTGCCAGAAGGTCCAGCGGAATCGCTCAACAAGTTTCTTAACAAGATAAACAATAAGGAAGATTACAGAAAAACAAATGGCTTATCATGAGGTTGCTTCCCTGGCATTCTTCATATTAGTCCCCTAAAGTCATTGCCCCAAATAAACCACTTCAAAAGTGGGAAGTATTCCTACTTGTATATTGATATTTAATTCTCTCCTAGCTTATTCAGTTTATCATTTGTAGAGAAAGAGCACACGATTGAAATATATGGTAAAAGATTCCTTAAAAATATACCTTGATTTAATCAAGCACTTTTTGTTATCTCAAGGATATAGGTTGGTCTGATCATGCACTAATTCTACTATGAGTTTATACATCATTATGACACAGTTCTCTTTGTTTGCCGATTTCCAACATCAAGACAATGTCCTTTAAAATGCTTTTCCTTTAAACTAGCATCTATCAAAATCTGAGCCATGGAAGTTTATGGTTGCATATTTTCATCTCCATACAAGCCATGCTAAATGGGTGTTATCCTGAGAGAATTTTTTTTCCAACTGCATATTTAAATCTACCAAAAAAAGCCACAAAAGTAGATAATTAAGACAGAGGTATATGAGTGATTTTATCTGGATACATGGAGTTATTGTGTTCACCCCCTTCCACTTATGGCAGAATATGTGTGTGCCCAGGTTAAGTCATTTGTAACATGCATTTTATCTTGTATAAGTGGTCTGTAGTTTGAAAATATGGTAATTTGTTTATTTTATCTGCTTAGCCGTTGCATTACTCTCTTTGAAATATTAAATTTACTACATATCACTTATGTGTTCACCTTTGTTACATTTGTTTATTCAGTAAAATAGAGCCGCTAGACAAGAAATTAAGGGCTGTGTTCCTGCGTAAAGCTATAGACATAACACGCAGATATGCACCACAGCTTACCTTAACGTACCAGGAGAGTTCTAATGATAGGCTGTTGTATTGACCTAAGTAAATTGCTTTAATTTTTGCAAAACAAATCAGATAATATCTAATTAGATAATTAGTTTTGTGTATTTTTGTTCTTGAATTATAACCACTTATTAGTTATATCAGTTTAGATCATTTGAAAACTTTTTAAAAGTTCTAGTGCTGATAATTCACATGAAATAGTATCAAAAGGAGGTAAAATCTAGAAAGATCTTTGTTGTCATCATGTTGTGACCCATGTGTTACAGAAAAGAAAAACAGAGAATGATTACTGAAAACATTTTTGGGAATAGTACTTAAAAAGAACAATTGGTCGTTAATGAATATTAGAAGCACATTTTCTATTCATTCATAAAATACATTAATATTGCACAGCAAAAGAGAAATCATTAGAAGTACAATTCTGTTGATTCACCTTCACTTGAATACACAACAAAGTCACAGAGGTAGGAAACACCCATAATGTAATATCCCTAATGAAGTGAAATGGAATTGTGTGCAGTTTAGTTTCTAAACAGAAAGAGATATCCACTCACAACATATTACGAAGATTTCAGAGGACAAAATGTTCTAAGGTTTTGATATCACCTGTGACAGTTAATGTTCCTGAAAATAATGACACGGCTAGAAATGTGTAGACTTCATAAAAAGAGCACGTCATGCTTGTCTATGAGACTAAGTTTCCACCAGAAACAATAGCTTCATTAAGTGGATAAGACCAGGGGTAAACTAGCTGTTCTAATGGAAATAACATAAATATAATTGTATTTGCCATACCCATGATCAATACAGCCCAGTATTCTGGTAGTGACACTCTGGACTATTAAGCCTTTCTACTTGGCTAATCTAGCATTTCAAACATAAAATTTCTAAAAGCTCTCTATTCCCACCAGATCTAACATTCTCTTTTGTCTCTAATTATAACCAAAGACATTTTCATTTTCCTGACCACTTATGTGTGGTGATTTTGAATTTTCACTATACCCATACTTCCAAATTCAGGTATCAGTTCTTTCCTTTGAATGTCTCCTACTTTAAATGCCTCCTTGTCATTACTTTCATTGCTGCTCTTGTTCATGAATACATCATCTTATACCTGGATTGCTGTAGAGATTTTCTAATGTATTTTCCCAGTCTCCCGTTTCTCCACATTTATATTTCAAACTAAATACTACTGAAATAATCATCATAACACTATGGACAGACTCCTGCTGAAAAATATTGATGGTCTCCCTTAATGAGAGAATAGGTTTTAAACACCTTGACCAGCATTTAAGGATCTCCATATCAGAACTTGTGCAGGCTGTGTAATGCACAAATACTGTTCTTCAGTAATAAAAACCATGGGTTAAAAATATTTAACATTACTGAAAAAATTATCCTAGGTATCCAGGATGACAGGAGGAAAGAGAATGCTATAAATTTAGGGGCACTAGTTAGGAAGAAGGGAGTGATCTCTTGGACTTTAGATCCCATGATTACTAAATATCTATGGAAGCACTCTATGTTGGTGTTTGGAAACAATGCTCCATGAATAATTTTATATGTCCACCCGGTCAGAGCTTTCAGAACAAAGAACACTGGTATTGGATTTAAAGAGGATTAGATGGTAAACATGACTTTGAAGTTAGACGTTGTACTGCTCCAAGGGAATGTAAAATAGCCTTTCTCCTGGATCCATTTGCTTAGCTTCTAAGTACAATAAATTCTGAATCATTTCTTTACATTTCAGACTAGAGAAAGAGATCTAGAGATCCTCTCTCTACTGCCCCCATCAATCCGCAGAGAAGATTTGTCTGTATTCCAGAACAAAGGTCTTTTTTATTCTATCTGCAGAGGGAGAGTGGTCAGATGTACCAGCTGCCCTACACAAGCTCCAGGTTTCATAATTCCATCTGCTCTGGTGCAACCACTGCATGTAGTGACATTCTGCTCTCATTGCATTGCCCTGTGGGGGATTGGGGTACGGGGAATCAGAGCTGCTCAGATTGCTCTGTGAATAAATAAAAAGTCTGTTTTCTGATCCAGAAATACAGCGTTTCTGTTCATATACATAGATAGATGTTGGTATGAATGATAATACACAGATTATTATAGAGATAGACATACATGTACTCTGTATTTGTGTACATATATAAATACATATCATATATTAATACATATATGTTTATATGCACATATATGTATACATACATATGTATATCGTGTAGATGCATATATATGTGTGTATACATATGTATATACAGGGTTGTCCTTTCTGAGAGTAGAGCTTGCCTATGAAAACTTCTGGAAGCTGAAATAGGTTAAGTGAAGAAACAATTATCATTAATTCATATAAATTTTTTTTCAAACATTTCCAGACACCCAAAACAACTTCTTTTAGGCTTTTCTGAAAACGTAGGGCACATCTTGCTAAGGATGCACAAAATAAATGAGATAAAGTCGATGTTCACACACACAGTTGAAACGTTATGGTGGCTTGGGATACTGAGATGCTGCGTGTCATTCCTGCAAAAGGAGCTTGGCTGGGGGGAGGCAGGGGAGAGGGGGCAGGGGCACTGTCACTGCTAGGGGTGAGTACTGACTCTATAATGGTTTGTGGCAAAACAAATGCTGAATGCTATTTTTGCTTTTTACCCCTTTCCTGTAAAAGTGAAAAAATCCTTTTTGCTTTTTTTTTTTTAGTTAGCAAAAACACATATGAATGTAGATCTTTCATAAAAACATGTGTTCTAATGTGCAGTTTTGAAAAGTGGGGTATACCTGCATGAGTGTGTGTGTGTGTGTGTGTGTGTGTGTGTGTGTGCATTGTGTGTGTGTGTGTGTAAAACTGCAGCGGGCTATCATATTAACAGTGTAATACCTAAAATCCTGTATAGTTTCAGACCTGCCTGTTAGTAGGTAATCTAGTCAGTAATCTAATCTAGCCAATAATCTAGTCAGCTTAGTTGTCACTGTAAATAAGGTTGGACTAGGATTCTGAAATAGGATTTTTGAAGCAATGATCTATTTCATAAATAAAACGATGCAGCTTAAGTAAGGATCATGTGGCTTCAGTATTAATGATTTTTTTTTTTCTTTCAACGTTTTTTTTTTTTTTTTTTTTTATTTTTGGGACAGAGAGAGACAGAGCATGAACGGGGGAGGGGCAGAGAGAGAGGGAGACACAGAATCGGAAGCAGGCTCCAGGCTCTGAGCCATCAGCCCAGAGCCTGACGCGGGGCTCGAACTCACGGACCGCGAGATCGTGACCTGGCTGAAGTCGGACGCTTAACCGACTGCGCCACCCAGGCGCCCCAGTATTAATGATTTTAAGCTACTGAGAAAGCCTGAGGAAAGAAAACAAACGCAGGCCCTGAAATGTAGAAAGAATACCATATTGCCAACTGGAAGACGCAGGGAAATAAATATGAGTTTTTGACCCATATCAATAGGAAAATACCCATTATCTGGCACCAATTAATGCCCTCTGGCTATTGGAGTTGCTAATTTTGAAAACCATGAGATTTCAAATTGTGCTGAGATGGTTGGGATTAAGGTTGAGAGTGCTCTAAAAGAAATTGAATTTTTCACAGTTATGTTTGTATACTCATACCTCCCATAGCTGTTTTCTGGTCTCTGTGCCACTTCTGAAGGTGGTGGTTTATACCCCATTTATGGTGACTAAATGAGCGGAGTGAAATAAATGTTAGAAGAGGGAGGGCGGAGGACAAGGAAGGGAAGCAAGCCAAAGTCTTTTAAGTGTCCTTGTTCCAAAGAAAGTGGGTAATCTACGTTCTTATGCCAATTCTAAAACATAATACTCCTGTATTTTAAGTGGTAGTTCTGCTGAACTGTACATCCATGCTTCCTATTGTGGTTCTGTTCTTGACGTTAGTAAACACAAAATTAGATACTTTATTAGAACCATAGAAAGCACTTGAAGACTGGATGTAACAAAGGGAGCAATGGACGAGATATGAGCAGTGGATGTCATTTGCCCTGATATTTTAAACGTAACGACACTGTATAAAGATTTAGTCCCCATTATGTTCTGGAACAGAATTTTGCAGGATCCCTTTGGCTAACTTCGGAGAAGATGTAAGTATCGCTGATAGAAAATTGAACAGTGTCGTCCACCTTTTACAGGTGGCTGGATAGCTTGAACCACTGGCAGCCTGAGCTCGTTTGGAGAAAATTGTGTGACACCACATATGGCTTTCATGTACCTAACGGGGAAAATGAAATAATTTAAAATGAACATGAACTGAATAACCTCCGCATGCCACTTCCAGCAACCATCCATGTTCGCTCACCGCATATACCATGGCTGCAAACCTGCTGTGTATACTCTTTACTCCATGCTGCCCCAGGCATCTTTAAGAGATGCATGATCAGCAAATTCAGGATCCCTAAATGTGCATAATTAATATCAGTGGAGGTTAATTATAGCTACCCGTAAAGCTTCATTACAATCTAGCAGAGAATAAAACCAATCCGAACATTTTAATTATAATATAAATTATAATTATCTAGTCAGAGTGGTAGTCACTGTAAACAGGGTTAGACTACTCTTCTGAAACAGGATTTTTGAAACAATCATCTGTTTCATAAATAAAACAGTGCAGCTTAAGCAAGGATCCTGCAGCTTCAATATTAATGATTTTAGCTGCAACTCTAGCTACTATTCTCAATATCATGGAAAATAGGTAAAAAGGAAAGTATACGCCTTGTCATGTCTTATGGACCTTGATAGACAAATCTAAATTGATCTTAATCTTTTTTTTTTTTTTACCGTTTATTTATTTTTGAGACAGAGAGAGACAAAGCATGAACAGGGGAGGGTCAGAGAGAGGGAGACACAGAATCTGAAACAGGCTCCAGGCTCTGGGCTGTCAGCACAGAGCCCCACGCGGGGCTCGAACTCACGGACTGCGAGATCATGACCTGGGCCGAAGTTGGCCGCTTAACCGACTGAGCCACCCAGGCGCCCCTTAATCTTTGTTTTTTAACATGCTAATAGAAGTAGTCCAGGGGTGCCTGGGTGGCTCAGTGGGTTAAGCGTCTGACTTTGGCTCAGGTCATGATCTCACAGTTCATGCGTTCAAGTCCCACGTCGGGCTCTGTGCTATCAGCACAGAGCCTGGAGCCTGCTTCGGATTCTGTGTCTCCTTCTATCTCTGCCCCTCCCCCACTTGTGCTCTGTCTGTCTCTCTCTCTCTCAAAAATAAACATTAACAAAATTTAAAAAAAGTAATCCATACATGCCCCTTTATATATTTATTTGCTTTTAACACCAAAGGAACTCTCACAAACATGCAATAATTAGAATATTATCTATAAAACACACCAATCTATGTGCCCCTCAAAGGACAGACTTTGTAAATATTTCAGATCGTTGTTAAATGTTCAGCTGAAAAAGGATGAGCACTAAGATTTAATTAGAAGCAATTGAAAAAGATAAAGATAAAATATTTCCATTGAGGACTGTCTCAGAAATATTCCTTAGAGAAAGCAACAGACATTGCATTATTGACACTTTTTGCCAGTAATAGTACAGTTTGAAGTAAAACAGGAAGAGCCAGAATCAAGGTGGCAGAAAATAATTGAATATACTTTTAGACCTATACCATATAAATTTTTCACATCCAAGTACAGCTTTGCATTAGCCCAGTGAAACTGCTTTAAGATTTCTGAACTCCAGAAGTGTAAGAGAGCACATTTGCGTTGCATGGTAATTTCTAATTTATTTTTTAATGTTTTTATTTATTTTTGAGACAAAGAGAGACAGAGCATGAGCAGGGGAGGGGCAGAGAGGGAAGGAGACACAGAATCTGAAGCAGGCTCCAGGCTCTGTGCTGATAGCACAGAGCCCGACGTGGGACTTGAACGCATGAACTGTGAGATCATGACCTGAGCTGGAGTCGGTCGCTCGACCGACTGAGCCACCCAGGCACCCCTGAGTTGCATGGTAATTTCTAATAGCAGCAAAAGAAAACAAAGAACTTTTAAACTCTTTTATTTATTTCCTTTTCAAGGCAAAATTAACATATAACTTTATATTAGTTTCAAGGGCACAACACAATAATTTGATATTTGCATACATTATATACCAAGTGTCACCACAATAAGTCATTACCATTTGGCACCATATAATTGACCCCTTTACCTTTTTCACAGCCCTCAAAACCCTTCCCTTCTGATAACCACTGACCTGTTCTCTAGATCTATGAGTTTTGTTTCATTTATTTGTCTTTTTTATATTCCACACATAAGTGAAATCACAGATATTTATATTTCTCTGTCCTAATTATTTCACTTAGGTGATACTCTCATGATCTAACCACGTTGCCACAAATGGCGAGATTTCCCTTGTGTATGGCTGAGTATTATTTCATTGTGTGTGGATATATCTTTATCCATTAATCCAGCCATGGACACTTAGGTTGTTTCCATAATGCTTCAATAAACATAGGGCTGCATATATCTTTTTGAATTAGTGTGTGTGTGTGTGTGTGTGTGTGTGTGTGTGCGCGCGCGTGCATGACACTGGTTAATAGCCAGTAGTGAGATTACTGGATTCTATGGCAATTATATTTTTAATTTTTTGAGGAATCTCCACCAAGAATACATGAAATTTACTTTTCCATATCTTTACCAACATATGTTATTTCTTTTACTTTTGATTTTAGCCATTCTGACAGGTGTGGTGATATCTCTTTGTGGTTTTGATTTGTATTTCCCTGATGACTAGTGATATTGGGCATGTTTTCAGGTGTTATGTTGGCCATCTGTATGTCTTCTCAGGAAAAAAAAATATCTATTTGGGTCCTCTGCCCTTTTTTAATCAGATTATTTGGTTTTGGTGTTGACTTGCATAACTTCTTTATATATTTTGGATATTAACTTATTAGTTATATCATTTGCAAATATATTCTCCCATTCAATCGGTTGCTTTTTTTGTTTTCTTGATGGTCTTCTTTCCTGTGCAAAAGTTTTTTGCTTTGGTGTAGTCCCAGTACTTTAATTTTTCTTTTATTTCTCTTGCCTGAGAAGATGTATTTAAAAAAATATTTTTATTGCCGATGTCAAGGAAATGCCTATGTTTTATTTCAGGAGTTTTACTGTTTTAGGTTTCACATGTAGGTATTTAATTAATTTTGAGTTTATTTTTGTTATGGTGTAAAAAGTGGTCTGGGTTCATTCTTTTGCATGTAGCTGTCCAGTGTTCCCAGAACCATTTGTTGAAGACATCTTTTCCCCATTGTATAAGTTCTTTTCTCATGTATGAACTTAAGCAGTTCACTTAACTAGCTATACGTGTTTTATTGCTGTTTGATTTTTAAACTCTTACGGAGCTCAATTGTAATTTGTAATATTTATTCTACATCTAATTTTATCTACCACACTTAACATCCAGGTATGCTTCAATTTCAACATCTTTAAAATGGAAATTGTGTATCAAGGATGTCCCATGGTGTATTTTCACTTAGTCCAGATTTCCTCAATGGGACAGCGTTACGAAAGAATGTCCAATATGAGTCAACAATATCTCCCCAGTAGCAGAAATTATCAATAAACTAGTGTCTATAAACTCATATTTTTAGATGCGAGAAACTCCATTTAGGATCTTGCATGCCTGCCGGAAATATTACTGAAAATCAGTGCAAATCAGACTGGTTGCTTCTGCAGTAGCGATTACTTAAAGGGGCTTTATAGATGGAGGAAAATACTTCTTCTGTATAACAGAGTTTCTGGTAGAGAATATACCTGAGGCACAAGCTTACTGCCTGAGTTAATGCCTGAGATAATTAGTGAGTACAATAATGTAAATTACTACACAGATCATAAAATCCTGAAAGCAAGAAATATGCCATTTATTCAACTCACTGGTGGAATATGCTGTTTAGCCAGAGGTCACTAGAATAGTAAATAAGGAGTCTCAAAACACTGCATCAAGTATTGGGGATTTATGTTTCTCTTAACTGTTTCCAGTTCTTTTCTAGGAAAATAAAAGTAATAGCAGAGGTCTTCCTGAAAAAAACTCGCTGTTGCAGAAAACAGATAGTAAAATTAGTACTCATGAAATACTCAGAACTTTAATGCCCTGATTAGAAAAGCCTTCAAAATTATTCTTGAAAATTATTGAATCCGTAACATTTCATTCTGAATGTTTACTCTGATATTTTCTCCAACGCTATGTTTCAATTCTGAGTATTCAACAAATACAGAGTGAAAACCATTTGGTACGTGTTCCTTTCAGATGAAGAAATGTTGCAGTAATCCATGTGAGCTCTTTGCCCAAAGAAGACTAAGCCTTCCCTTTGCACATTCTTGTGTTTTACTCTACCCATCAGCGTTTCTGTGTTCAACAAGTATTAATTACCGTGTGTAAACACTAAAAGATGTTCCCAATCACAGTAACCATAAGAGGAGATGGTATAACTAGGAGGTGGACAGATAAATTGCAAAATAATGTGTCACATATTTTAATAAAATGTTGACCCATGCACTGGCAAACCCAAATGCCGTTTATTCCAGTGATCCCGTGCTCTGTGGGAAAACTGGTTTTACTCATATATGTCCTTTACATCTGGAATAGTCTATAAATTAATGACTTTTGATACTGACTTACAAAAACAAATTAGTAAATCAGTATTTCAACAAACATTCACTGATTTTCTCCAAAGTAGCAAATAATCTCCTGGCACTGGGAAACCTAAATATGAAAGGGAAAATGTTTTCATAAACAGTATTTGTCTTTTAAATAGTACAGCCTATTTAGAATATAATTTAAACAAGACTTTCGGCCATATTCTTCTGTCATGAACTCATTCTTTAAATTTTTATCAACCGCTTAATAACCCTTGATGTTAGTGTCAGGCGGGGATGTGGTAACTCACTTTCCAAAAAGGGAGTTCATATTAACTAATGGGCTATGGGGGATATATATTTAAATTTGGGGACTATTCAAATATCATTATAAGATTTAATTAGTGTGTGTTAATGCAATATAATTATGCTCAAAGAGGTGGCTTTGTTTATTCCTATCTTAAGGTACGAAGATTACTAATTATTTGAAGTGTTTTATCCGACAATTATCCACCACTCTCATAACTCACTGCTTGGGATAATCCTGTGCCAACAGTGGATATACACTGTTCAGATTTCATTTGACTTTCAGCTGTGACAAGTACAGTTAGCTGAGAGCCTCAGACAACAGGCTCCAACTTCAGGATCTGCTGTAGTATTCCCACTAAAGCCCTGCCCGAGGTTATAGAATTCAATGAAACTACAACAAAGCATAAAACCATTTCTGCTGCTTTATGTCATTGTAGCAATCTACTTTCCTAAATAGTTTTCTAAAAACAAACAAACAGAAGGTTTCATTTGGTGGCAAGAGTTTCTGAGCCACTTTAACCAAGCCAATATAACAGTGCCCAGTATTAGTGTAACTGGTTAGAAAACTTATCAGTTATTAAAGCATAACATTTACGTACAAAGGGCATCGACCTTGAACTTGCAGACATTTTGCAATTGGCTTTTGACAGGCATCAAAACAAATGGACTATAAAGTTTGGCTTCAGGGAACTTTAATTTTATAAGTACATCCATAATGCTCATGTTATTTTTTCTTACATCTACCTTTTAGTCACGGACTACATGCCTAAAGCTTAAAGGTTATCAGTAGACACACATTGGTATCTACATATCGAAGGAGAGTTTCCTAGTATAACAAGGTAACTGAGGTCCCCCTCCTTTCCATGATTTCACTTTCTCAGGTTTCTTTTAGCCACAGCCAGCTGCAGTCTAGAAGTATATGCTCCTTCTGACATATCATCAGAAGTCCAACAATAGCTTCAACACCTACGACATTCACTTCATTTCATCTGATCACGTAGGCATTTTCCTCTCATTTTACATAAGAACAGTGAGTACAGTGCAAGAAGATTATCCTGAGAGGGGGGAGAGACCACATTCACATCATTTATCACAGTATATTCTTTTAATTGTCCTATTTTATTA
The DNA here is from genome assembly GCF_007474595.2 of Lynx canadensis. NCBI lineage: Eukaryota > Metazoa > Chordata > Mammalia > Carnivora > Felidae > Lynx > Lynx canadensis. The sequence goes on along the minus strand of NC_044310.1, from coordinate 179,955,103 downwards.
TGACTTATTGTTAATCTTTTACTGTGCCTGACTTATAAATTAAACTTTATCATAGGTATATATGCATAAGAAAGACATAGTATATACAGGGTTCAGTACTATCTGTGACTTCAGGCATCCACTGGGGGTCCTGCAAAGTATTCTTACAGGCAAAAGGGAAATACTATATTTAAAATATACTATTATTAAAATATACATTAGGAAGGCAATAATGGTAAGGAACACTTTCTATGGATGAGCTCACTTATTTGAACTTTGCATTTTTTTATCTTAATTGTTAGAACATAATTGAAGATTGTTTAGTATACACATTTTATATAGGAAGAGGAATTGCAGGGTATTTAAATATTTCAGGTAAATTCAATCACCTCTTCAATGGCAAAATCAAGGTTCAAATCCAGTTAGATCTAACATGATAACCTTCCCCCCCTTCATTATGCCACATTGATTCTCAACACATTTTTTAAATATAATCTATAAAGTTTTACACATGGTAACTCAGTCTTATTCTGATATTGGCCTTATATTTTCATTAAAAGGTTACTTTCTACCTAACACTAAATCATATTTCATGATTAAATCATTCTGTTTTATCAGATGGATTAGTCCTGTTGGCTGGTTTGGGATCAAAGCCTCTGCTGGCCACATTCTACCCATCATCCATCATATATTCAACCACCTTGTAACAACTATGAATCTTTTAATCACTCGAGAACAAAACTTTCACAATTAAGTAAAAACAAACAATAAAAAAAATTGCCACTCACCTTGTGCTCTTGGTTGTAAAAAAAAAAGTAATAATAACATGCTCAGTGCTTGAGTTTACTCAACATGCATTTTATTTAGCACTGGTTTTTTCCCCTCTTCCCACAAAAACTTAATGTTTTCCAACAGAGGTAAAAAGTAATTCATCCCAGAAAACAGTCACTTAATATACATTTTCGGAATTTTGATATGAGAAGAGATATGAGAGAAAGGGCTCACAAAGCAAAACATTTGTGTCAGAAATTATCTTGCTACAGTTCTGAGAAACAAATGAGAACCTGGGTAAGCAAATAGAAGCAAAATATTTTATTTAGTTTTGATATTAATAGGCTATTATCTCAGAGACTGACTTTGCAGAAAGAGTATGTTTCTTTTATGTTTAATTTTGTATATTAATGTAGTCACACTCCCAGTAGATACATGGAGCATAGCATATCTAAAAATATATAATTTTTGTTTTCCCAAGCCTTTGTATTATATATTTTCTTACAGGCAAATGCATATTGAAAACACCCTTTAAAATTATTAATTATCTTGACAGAGGAAAAAATGTTTTCCCTAAAGGGTATTTAGTAATGAAATTAAAATGAATTTGAAATTTAAATTATTTTTTCCTCACTACATTTAGCAGACTATTACAAAGAGTCAAAAGACAAACTTAGATTTTTTCCCCCTGCCGGGAGGTTGAAACATTAATCCAGAAAGAAATCATCAAAATAAAAGTTTATAATTATAAGGAATTCACAGGGATGTTTCATGAAATTTAGAAATGTGTGGTTCTGGCATGTTTTATGATGGCATATCAGTTTAAAACTGCTATATAAGCAATATATATTGGATTTGCTTTCTTCAAGCTTTTTCTTTGCTTATCCTAAAATATTTATATAATAACTTTTATAATTACACATATAAAAGCAATACATGCCCAAATAAATAAAAGCAATACATACTCATAACCAATAAGTAGCCTTTTACAACATTTTTTTTTCTTTTATTTATTTTTGGGACAGAGAGAGACAGAGCATGAACGGGGGAGGGGCAGAGAGAGAGGGAGACACAGAATCGGAAACAGGCTCCAGGCTCTGAGCCATCAGCCCAGAGCCCGACGCGGGGCTCGAACTCACGGACCGCGAGATCGTGACCAGGCTGAAGTCGGACGCTTAACCGACTGCGCCACCCAGGCGCCCCTAAGTAGCCTTTTAAAACTGAAATGTGATTATATTGATTTTAATTTATTGAACCAATACACATATCTTTTTAGATCATAAAATCAACCTGAAATAAATGTGTTCACTGAAACTTGTTTATTTTGTTCAAGTGAACATTTACAAATGCCCAATATCTGTCATGAGATAGAATATATTATAGATAATATTTAAAATGTGTATTTTACCTTGTATGCTTCCATATCTGTAACTACAGGATTTTTTTTAAATGAAGAAATAAAACCTTTTCAACATTACATGGAGAGGAAAGTAGTTGAGGTGGGGATAATGACCAAAGCCTTGGAATATAGGGAAACAAACTGTTCATGCCAGATAATATATCTAAAGTAACAAATGCAAAATGCATTTTTATTACTTCATTTGCCCATTTATGCCAAAAATCACAAGTGTAAATAATTATAATAAAACCTTGGCTTGTGGGCATAATTCATTCTGGAAAGAAGCTTGTAATCCAAAGCGCTTGTATATCAAAGTGAATTTCAAGAACCATCAGCTCGGTTGTGATGATGTCACATTTAGTGTCACGTACCATTCGTACTGCAAGACATCACTTGTTTATGAAGTTAAAATTTACAAGAAATGTTTGCTAGTCTTGCAGAACACTCACGGAACAAGTTCCTCGCAATCCAAGGTTGTACCGTACTGGAAAATTTTATTTCTATATTTTAACATTTATTGTCTTACACAAGAATGAATAATAATGCATATACATATAAATGACGGTAGGAACAAGCTAGTCAATTCCAAGTGAATTAGAAAATGCCAGTGTGTTTAACTATTTTGAAGTCATTGTATTGACTCTTTGAACAAATTGTGGATGCTTTGTGGCGTGTAATATTATTCATCTAAATATTTAAAAAAATGCAAGTTTTAGGAAAAGATACAACTGTTCAAGATGCTTTCAGTGCCCTGGCTTCTTCTGCCAGCACTCATAGGTCTTTTATACACCACAGCTTCTGATTATGAGCACCTAAAACTCTTTGCTTAATGTTTTCTCTGGCCAAAACATGCTTTATCTTTACCCCTGGCTGGTCCTAAATGCTAGAATTTGCCAGTCCAGTAACAACACTCGACCAAAAATGAAAGGGTTGTCATGCTTTTCAGAAGACATCTCCGAGGTAGGATTTCCACTTTGTCCCAGGGGTCCCCACTGGGATTGAACTCCAATAGCCCAGAGCACTAATACTTCTTTCCAATAAATCTTGGTCTCTCTCACTCCTCCCAAGGCAGATCCCAGTATCACCTCTCAAAGAAATTACTTGCGTTAAAGTTCAGTATCAGTGTCTCATTCTAGGGCAGATCAACCTCAGAAAAGAATCTGTTTATGAAGTTGTTGATTTCATAATAAATTGGGTTTTCAAAGAGTAAAGCATCAAATGGTTTTTATATTTAAAACCATCTTTAATCTGCCAAAACTCTTTGCCATATTTTTCCTTACTGGAAAAAAAATATGAACATTCTTTTGTTTTGATGTGTTGCTTTTCTCTCTGTGCTTTAGATGAATACTTTGACAACCTTAATATTTTAAGAAACTCAATATTTTTTTAATAGAAGGAAAGTTAAGATGATTTTTGATTATAAGGATGCATCAATTACCTAACTGTCCTGATTATTTGGTAAATTCTGAGGATAGTGAAGATATTTTTTTTTAATGACTAAAATTTAACACCAATCTTGAACTAGGTTTTTTTGTTTCATTTTTTTGTGTGTGTGGTTTTATGTTTGGTTCAATTTGTTTCTGAGAGAGTTCTGTTCAAATTTCTCCTGAAAAGTATGCTAAATTTTGGATTCATGTGTTTTGAAGATATATTTTTTGAGAGATAGGGCTTCAGCTTTAGGTTCTCTCCATCAGTCTTACCAGCTCATCCCAATATTTTTGTTTTGGTTTGTTAGAGACATTTTTTTTCTAATTTTTAGATAGATACTCATATATTTTGTTATTATCATGGCATATATTTCTATTTCTTTATTTTCAACTATGTTATGTCATGTTTAGGAATGCACTGTATATAAAATAAAGCTGATTTTTTTTCTTTTTTACTCCACCTATGAATTTGCTGCTGAAAAGTCACCTCTCAGTTTGACGGTTGTATTTTGGTTGTCCTTACTGTTGATGTTTCATCATATGGTTTTGAATTGATTTCTATTAATAATTCTCAGAAATCACTGGGCCCCTAGGGATCCATAAAGTTATTAATCTGGGGAATCATATCATGCTTAAATTCTGAAAATGCATTAGCAAATTTCTCTTGAAATGTTTATAAGTATAGTTTAAAAATGTTTTTTCTTTTTAAGTTTTATTGCAAAGTTTGAATTAAGTTGTAACTTTTTTTCTATTATCCATTTTCACTATGTGTTTTTACATATTCCCATTTCCTTGTTACTTGCGAAATTGTATGTCTCGTATACTAATTAAACCATTGAAGTTTGATTTTAATTATCATATTTTTTCTTTAAAAATTGATTTTCGGGGCGCCTGGGTGGCTTGGTCGGTTGAGCGTCCGACTTCGGCTTAGGTCATGATCTCACGGTCCGTGAGTTCGAGCCCCGCGTCGGGCTCTGTGCTGACAGGAGCCTGGAGCCTGTTTCGGATTCTGTGTCTCCCTCTCTCTGTGCCCTTCCCCCGTTCATGCTCTGTCTCTCTCTGTCTTAAAAATAAATAAACGGTAAAAAAAAAAAAAATTAAAAAAATTTGATTTTCTCCTTTTGTCATTTCGGATTCTTCTTTTCTTCTCATCATTTTGTTTTTCCATGGTAGTTTATACTATTTTTTAATACACTTAATTATTTTATCCTCTGGAATAAAGTGTATTTTATCTTTAGTTTCCTTCAGATGATTGTACTTTTTTGGTAGTTGAAGTTAAGTCTGTGTTGCATATGCTGCCTCTCCCACGTGGTAACTTAGTTTCTGATATGAATATGTTACAAACTTTCTTGCCACCCAACTGAGTTTTGTTTTTAATTGTGGTCTGATACTTGTAATATAAAATTTGTGATTTCAATCACTTTTAAGTGCATAATTCAGTGGCATTAAGTACTTTCATATTTTTGTGCAACTATCACCACTGTTCACTCCAGAATTTTTTTCATCTTCCCCAACTGAAATTCCTTACCCATTGAACAATAATTCCCCATTTTCTCCTTTCGTTAACTCCTGGAAACCACCATTCTACTTGGTGTATCAACTTGACTATTCTGGATAGCTCATAAAAGTAAACATACAGAACACTTGTCTCTTGTGACTGGTTTATTTCACTGACTATAATGTCTTCAAGGTTCATCCACGGTGCAGCAGGTCTCAGAATATTTTTTTTTTTAAGGCTAAGATTCCATTCTCTGTATATACCACATTTTGTTTTTACATTCATCCACCAAAGAACACGTAGCTGTTTGCATATTCCAAATATCATGCATAATGTTGTTATGAATGTATAAGTAGACAAATATCTTTTGTGATCAATACCTTGCTTTCAGTTATTTTGCTTTGTCTCCACAGTAGAAATGCTGGATTGTATGGTATTGTATTTTTACTTTTCTTGAGACTCTACCATACAATTTTTCGAAGTAGCACACACCACACTATCTACTTATTCACCAGCAATAACACACAAGGGGTCCAATTTCTATGCATCCCTGCCAACTCTTTGACTTTTCTGTTTTTTGTTTCCTGTGTGTGTGTGTGTGTGTGTGTGTGTGTGTGTGTGTGTGTGAGTGGGTGCGTCTGCATGTGTTTTAATGATAGCCAGTCTCATGGACATGGAGTGGTATCTCTTGGTGCTTTTGATTTGCAGTTCCCTAATGATTACCAATGTTGGACATCTTTTCATATGTTTATTGGCCATTTGCATATCTTCGAAGAAATAGGTGTCCGTATTCTTGGTCCTCCTCCCTTTTTAATCACTTTAAAACTGTATTTTTACAGTTTTAAACTGTATTTTTTTTACAGTTTATTTATTTATTATTTGAGAGAGAGAGAGTGAGACAGTGTGTGTGCAAGTGTGTGCTTGCACATCCTGGGGAGGGGCAGAGAGAGGGAGAGCAGTGTGGAGCCAGATGTGGGGCTTGATCTCAGGAACTATGTGAGATCATGACCTGAGCCCAAATCAAGATTCAGATGCTTAACTGACTGAGCCACCCAGGTATCCCCAGGTTTTTTTTGATGTTGATGTTGAGTTGTAGGAGTAACTTATACACACTGAATATGAATCCCTTATCAGATGTATGATTTGCAAATACTTTCTCCCATTCTGTGAGTTGCTTTTGCTCTGTTGATAGTGCCTTTTGATGTATAGATCTTTTAATTTTTAAGTCTAATTTACATACAATTTTTTTCCTTTTGTAGGCTGTGCTTTTAGTGTCATTTCTAAGAAATCACTACCAAATCCAAGGTCATGGAGATTTCCCCCTATGTTTTCTTCTTTTTTTTTTTTTTTCAACGTTTATTTATTTTTGGGACAGAGAGAGACAGAGCATTAACGGGGGAGGGGCAGAGAGAGAGGGAGACACAGAATCGGAAACAGGCTCCAGGCTCCGAGCCATCAGCCCAGAGCCTGACGCGGGGCTCGAACTCCCGGACCGCGAGATAGTGACCTGGCTGAAGTCGGACGCTTAACCGACTGCGCTACCCAGGCGCCCCCCCACCCATGTTTTCTTCTAAAAGTTTTATAGTTTTATCACTTACACTTGGCTCTTTGATCTTAAGGTAATTTTGAGGTAATTTTTTATTGTGGTAAAAAAATAATATTTACCATCTTAACTATTTTAACAGTATAGTATAGTATTATTAACTATATACACACTTTGTGCAACAGATAGCCAAACATTTTCATTTGTAAAACTAAAACTCTATATTCCTGGACAATTCCCCTTTTCACCCTGCTAGCCCCTGGCAACCACCATTCTACTTTTTGTTTCTAAGAATTCTACTACTTTAGGTTACTCTTATGAATAGAATAATGGAGTATTTCTCTTTTTGCACCTGAATTAATTCACTTAACATAATCTCCTCAAATTTCATCCATGTTGTAGGGAAGAATAGCATTTCCATCTTTTCAAGGGGTGAATAATATTTCATTGTACATATTATAATATTTTCTTTATCAATTAACCTATTGATGGATATGTAGTTGACTTCCACCCAATGGCTATTGTGAATAATATTCTAATAAATATGCAATATCTTTTTGAGATCATGTTTTCAGTTCTTTTGGAGATACAGTGGATCACTGAACAATATAAATATCAACTTCATGGGTCAACTTATACATGGGTTTGTTTTTCTGTTTGTTTTTATAAATACAGTACAATATTGTAAATGTATTGTTTCTTTCTTTTATTTTCTCAATATCATTTTCTTTTCTCTAATTTGCTATATTTTAAGAAAAAAAGCATATAATACATAAAATATACAAAATATATGTTACTCAGCTGTTTATAATATAGGCAAGGCTTCTGGTCAAATGTAGGCTTTTAGTAGTTAAGTTTGGGGTAAGTCAAAGTTATATTCAGATATTTCACTGCACGGGTACTTGGCACCACTAACCGTTGCATCGTTCAAAGGTAAGATGTTGGGTTGAAGGATCATATGGTAATTCTATTTTTAATTTTTTGAGAAGCTTCAATATTTTCTATAGCAATAGAACTGTACAAGGGTTCCAATTTCTCCACATTCTTGCCAACATTTTATTTTTTTTTCCTTTCCTTCTCCTTCCTTCCTTCCTTCCTTCCTTCCTTCCTTCCTTCCTTCCTTCCTTCCTTCCTTCCTTCCTTCCTTGATAGTATCCAGCTTTATGGGTATAGGGTGATAACTAATTGTGGTTTTGATATTTCACTTTCTTGATGATTAGTCATGTTAAACATCTTTTCATATAAATGACCATTTGTATATCATCTTAAAAAATGTCTACTCTGATCTTTTGCCAGTTTTTTAATCAATGATGTTGAGATGTAAGAGTTCTTTATATGTTCTAGCTATAAACCCCTTATTTGATAGATGGTTTGCAAATATTCACTCCTATTTCATAGGTTGTCTTCACCCTCTGTTGATTGTTTTCTTGGCTGTGTGGATGTTTGTTCAGTTTGTTGTAGTTTCCTCTTTTTTTTTTTTATTTTTGCTGCCTTTGTATTTGCTGTCATAGTTAAAAAAAAAATCTAAAGTCATGAAGCTTTTCACCAATTTTTCTCCTAGGAGTTTTGTGGTTTCAGTTCTTATGTTTAGCTCTTTAATCTATTTTCAGTTAATTTTTGTATATGGTGTAAGGTAAAGGTCAACCTGACTCTTTTGCATGTGGATATTCAATTTTACCAACACCATTTGTTCAAGAGATTATACTTTTCCCGCTGAGTAGCCTTGGCACCTCTTTACAGATCTTCTGACCATGTATAGATTTATTTCTGAGCTGTCTGTCTGTTCCATTGCTCTGTATATATCTTAACACTGGTGCATAATGTGTTTATTACTGTGGCTTTGTAACACGTTTTGGGATCAGGAAGTGTGAGACTTGCAGCTTTGTTTTTCTTTCTCAAGATTGTTTTGGTTATTTGTGTTTGCTTTACTTTCTTTCAGCAATGTTTCATAGTTTTCAGTGTATAAATCTTCCCCACCATGGTTAAGTTTATTACTAAGTATTTTATTTTTCCTCATGCTATTGTAAATGGGAATGTTTCGTAAATTTCCATTATAGATAGTTCCTTGTTAGTGTATAAAAAGACACTTGAGTTTTGCGTATTGATTTTATGTCCTGCAAATTAGTGGAATTCATTTATTAGCCCTTACTTTTTTTTATGGTGTCATTAGGATTTTTAATATACAAGATCATGCCATCTGCAAACAGGGACAGTTCTATTTCTTTCCAATTGGGATACTTTTCATTCCTTTTACTTACCTAAATCCTCTGGCTAGGATTTCCAGTATTAAATGAATAGAAGTGTTGAGAATGGGCCTCCTTGCTTTGTTCCTTGTTCAGTTTTTCACCACTGAGTACAATGTTAGCTGTAGGTGTTTAATGTATGGCCATATATATATATATATGGCCACATATATATCCATGTATATAATATTAAGATATTTTCCTTCTATTTATGTTTTGTTGAGCATCTTTGAAATTTATTTTGAGAGAGAGACCATGTGCATACGAGTGGGGGAGGGGCAGAGGGAGAGAGAGAGAGAATCTTAAACAGTCTCAATACTCAGCGTGTGGGACTCAATCTCATGACTGTGAGATCATAACCTGAGTCAAAATCCAGAGTCAGACGCTCAACTGACTGAACCACCCAGGTGTCCCTAAAATTCTTTTTAACAAAGCAATGAAATTAGACATGCTGATAAGAATTTCAGATGATCTATTTAACAATAATAGTGGTGGTTTATTTTTCAAATTGAAACTTCATTTATCAAAGGCATTTCATCATTTCAAAAATTTCAGCAGTATCTTTAGTTTTAAAAATATACTCATAATTTTAGAATTGTCCTCTGACTTTGCCAGCAGGTAGAAAGGAAGTGCCCCATCTATTGATTAATTTATACATAACTTAAAAATGTTAGAAGAAATGGCAGACATTTTGCAGTAGTTTGCTATCATTTATCCAAATTGTAGTATCAGATGTTTATGTTCTGTTCCAAGTTAATAACCAACTAGACCATTTCTGAAGTATATACCACGTGTTCTGACATAAGTATCTTCAATTATACATGTTTTCCTTTGCTTGGAGTAGAAAAACAACAACAGTGACAACCCTTTGTAATATACTTCAAGACAAAGTTCTTTTTACTGGAGCAAAACCAAATTTATGTCAGGTTCTAGCAAATAACAAGGTCTTCTGTCTTCAAATAAACATTGGCAAGAAGCTTCGATGGAAAGAATACATTGCACCTATTACATCTTGTGGTGATTCAGGATGATAAACAAATAAAAATGTTAATTACTAATCAGAGTTTCTTGTGTTTGTTTTTGTTTCATTTTACTGTAGGCCAGAATGATGCAAAAACATTTGTCTACAGTTATAATGACAGAGTAAATTGCATTTAATTTATATTAATGAGGAATTATCTTAGAGAGCATAGCTTAATAACTATTATAATTCTTTATTTGCCACAGTAAAAATGGTGTACAGCCATGAAATAATTCAGACACAAGAGGAAATAAAATTAAATGTCAGTTTCTTCTTTCCTATCCCTACTTTCTTCTGGACCTTCTTTGCAATATATATTCATGTAAATATATACATATGTAATTTCTGAATAATAATAAAATCTAAATAGAGTATTTTCTGTGCTTTGCTTTCCTCCCTTAATGTTTACTAAGCATATATGCATATATACTTTATACTTATTTATATATATATATACATTTGTATATAAATTATTTTTTACATATTAATACACAAAAACTTAAATGCTCTGTGCTAAGCAAAATCCTCTTATTTGAGTCCATTTGTTTAATTCATTTAAGTACTTTTCTTGCCCATATATACACATAGTGCATCGACATTTCTTTGGAGTAAGATAAGCTTTAGTATCAAAATTTGGAAAAAATAGTTCATTTAAAAATATATTTTGAAAAAAGAAAAGAATAGCCATAGTACATAATAAATATATTTCATACATACCCCAGAGCCCTTCTGGCATGCTTTCATATGTGTAGGGAACACTAGATAAGGCATTCTGACATCAAGTCCAGAGAGTCATTTTGTATCGGTTGATCTGACAGGCATCTTTCTGGTTTAAGAAAATGAAATTACAATTGTTTTATGTATATTATTGCTTGGGGACACATATAGAAAGTACACGTTTTCTTTAACTTTTCTCTTTAGATTCCAGATCACAGCAATGTGACATGTATAAACATTGTAGAAGTTCATATTTCAAAAATGATGCTACTTCTCGTATTCCTGCTAAAGAAATTCTACAGTTCACTCCCATTGGTCCGCTAGGTGATGATTATTGGGGGGGATTGTAATCTGATCTGAAATGGATCTTCATTTCATGATTTGTTTTATTCCATCATTTACTATCTTATTACTAAAGCAGTAACCTTATCCATTCTGAAGGACACAAGTCTCAGACATACCAGATGATTGATAAAAATGAAGAAGACTTCAAGGTGCGCCTGGGTGGCGCAGTCGGTTAAGCGTCCGACTTCAGCCAGGTCACGATCTCGCGGTCCGTGAGTTCGAGCCCCGCGTCAGGCTCTGGGCTGATGACTCAGAGCCTGGAGCCTGTTTCCTGATTCTGTGTCTCCCTCTCTCTCTGCCCCTCCCCCGTTCATGCTCTGTCTCTCTCTGTCCCAAAACAAATAAATAAACGTTGAAAAAAAAAATGAAGAAGACTTCTATGACAGACATGGAGTCATATTTACTATATTTTAACCATATTCACTACGTTCACATATTCATACAAAATGATTAAAAAAAATGAAACAGTGGTTAACACCTGTTGCATCCTCCTGCTAAAAGTTTTGATGGCAAATGAACTATTTGGTTTGCTGAATAATGAAATATCTTACGTAGTGCAATAGAGAAAAAAATAACTTAAGTGTGTTTTTCTGTATTTTTAAAAAGAAAGATCGTGGTATATATTCAATGGCCACTCTCACTAAATACGTTCACATTTTACAGAGGCAAAAATCGGTAGCCGTAGCATAGTATTCCAAGGGATTTTCTTCTGAAGTTTTATCAACATTTAAGAAAACATACCAAAACAAAAAAAAAAATTCAAAGCAGTAGTTATGTGGCTCTTGTAATATGTCTTCACAGGCCTATTAGGAGGGAATTTAGATTACACCAGACTGCTTAAGAGTCATCTTTTTTCATTTGCATTTTATCTAATTTCTACCACTCCCTCTTAGTCCTTGTCACCATCATTGCCTTGTAATGACTTTTGACACCTACAGAAAGAAAAGGAAAGAAGGGTGTTGGGGGGGCTGATACAGACATAAATTCTACTAAATGTGCCACTTTAAGTTGACATGGCTGGCAAAGGCAGCCTTCGATTTTGTAACTAGTTTTTGTCGGAATTATTTTAAAATATGTAGAAACTTCAGGTCGGAAATACTGGAAGTTGGTTAAAATTTCATCAAAGCTTCGATTTTTAGATTTCAGTCATTTTTTCTCCTATATTAAATTGACATGAAGAAATCTTGAATACTGTTCTAGTCTTTTGTTTTCAATGATTAGTCTAAGAAAATAATATGCCACTTTATTGGGGAAGATCTTTCCTTGAGTGCTTAAATGCTTTACTGCCCCCATTGTTAGTGTCAAATTATTCCCTCTTTATGAATCTCTAACTCTTAAAATAAAAATTTTATCCTTTTGGGGGGGAGAACAAAAATCTCTCTGTAACTTTTATCCATTGCTGCAATATCTATGCCTTGGAAATATGTAAAATCAGAATGATGGCACTTTTGTGAGATAGTCTCTCAAATATTTGATGAAAACTATCTAAGCTTCTGGCTTACTCTCTTTTCCAATTTCAACATTCCCCTTTGGTCTTTGTTCTCCAAACAAAACTCCAAATTACCTCCAATTTCCAGACTTGCATACACTATTAAGTTTTATTATTACTTGTTAAAGTAAGTTTCCACGTGTAGTAGTGCAACATAATATTGACTTCTTGGTAAGTTTTTGGTCATGTTCAGTACAGCATTATACATTCTCTCACAAAACATACATTCCCAGAGAAAATTCTTTTATACAAATTTTTTAAATTTCCTTACAACAATTGTATTTATATAATGTCACGATTTCTAGCAGAATTTTTTAAATGTTTATTTTGAAGCAAACTATCAGGAAAATGGAGTCTGGCCCTCTAAAACAAAAGATGTAAGGACCATGGAGCAAAATAAAATGTCACAGGAATTATTTTTTTAGAGTCAGGTAGAATGCTGGAAGAAGAGAGGTAGTCTTTCCAAAGACTTTATATATTTTTAACAGACTGGGGGATCTCAACCACTGCCCACCAGAATCTTAGAAGTTTATATAGAGTCTTTCACTGGGTTCAGTCATGTGTACCATCTAGACAGTCTCAATACCTTACTCTCTCAAGGCTTCATCCTTAAAACAGCTCCCACTGTGGGAATGGTGAACAGAGGGTACATTTCAAGGTGAGGGGACAGGGTGAAAAGCCTTCCATTGTTGGGGTCCAGCTCACAGGTCAACCAGTAGTCACATTCTCTTGATGACCTCCTCCAACACTCCACCACTAGTGACCAGCTCTCATAATCTTATATGCACCCCCCTTCCATAACGTGCCCTAAGTGGTTAGCAAAGGATTTTATTAGCATGGAGGTGGCTCGTTTGGCAGCTATCTGGCTGCATTTGAGGCAGATACCACAGCAACAGCACTAGACCCTTTAGAATTGATAGAAAGAAGGCTTGAGAGAGTAAGGTGTTTTTGAGACAGTCCGGGTGGTATATAAGATTAAATCCAGTGATGGCCTCTGTATAAACGTTTAACATTCTGGGGGGGCAGGTATGAAGATCTCACTTTGCAGGCTCTCAAGACAAGCTTCATATGTAAGTTCCCTTGTTTATTAAACCTACCATATACCACTCTAGAGTGAACTGCCTCCTAATTCAGTCTCTTCTTGCCCTCTGTGTACAGGGGCCAACATATAAGTATTGTAATATTTTTAAATACTTGACTTTATACCATATTGTTAATATATCCAAAGGCAAAATAGTTGTGAAAATCTAGATACTCCACACATGATTGATAACTCACAATAATTTTCTGTATTGAGAGACAAATTTCCAAAGACATCCAAAGGCAAGTTAGTGTACCCAGGGAATGGAGGAGTTCTTTCTTTTTTTTAATTTAATTAAATTAGGACATGATATTAATAATTTATATGTCTTCATTTGTTCTTATAAATTTCAGTTGTATGCTTAAATGCTAAATGGCTTGTAAAGAATTAGAAAGGTAATTGCAAAATATACAATGTTTGTTTGTGGGCATAAAAGACCACTTGGTTTATGCTAGTTTAATTAATCCTCACCTAAAGCACACACAGTGTCCTGGTACTTAATGTACTGGAAAAATATACATAGCATTTTGACACCATCCTGTACTACTGAGAGGTAACATTGTACTCTGACATTGTGTTAATAAGTCACTAGACAGCTTCCAACAGGGATTCAAGATCAAATTTTCTAGCTTTATTTTTTAAGTGGGAATTAATTCCTGGGGTCAAACCGTGTTTATGATTGCATTTGCTATTATTCTTTCTGGTTTAGCAGTCTGTTACAACTCATGGGTGAATATATATTTTAAAGAATCAGTATAATAATAAAAGGAATCAGTAATAGATCATTAGAAACAAAATATTGAATTTGTAGGCAGTAGCATTGCTATCAATATCATTGTGGGATGCAATTATCTAATGTCCTCCTTTGTATTTTTATAAACTTGATGGAATTCTGATACTCTCCCTAAGCTAAGAAGATAGAACAACTAATTGCTTTTCATTCTCTATCTTGGCTGAAGGGTGAAAAGCTAAAACCTAATTTATCCAGTAAGTGCTACATTTGTGAAAAACAGCATCAAAGCCTTGATGTGTTTTACTGTAGTCTCTTGGGAAGGCTCATGTCTAATTTTTATGCTGATATGGCTCATAATATAGTCCTCTGACTCTTCTATTTGCTCTTGCAATTACAAGGTTTCTTATTCCATTGTGTATATTCCTCTGAACTAAGATTAGCTTAACTGAGCTTCCTTTGAAAACTTGCCTACCCATCAAATGTGTCAGGCCTAATGCATTCAGTAGCCAAAGAAAATCAATGAACAACACACTTTTCTGCTTCCTGCAATGATCAATAGGATTCACATAATGGGCAGAAAATTTTTAATCGTGACAACTCAGAATCTTCTTAGCATAAATCTCCCGTGCATTATAACCTCTCCATTTCCCACTTCCTCAATTTGCAGACATTGAGTAATATCTATGTAGAAGATATATTATTAAAGGTAATACAATTAGAACTTCACACTTTGATGATAATGAGTTTAGATCCCAAAGGCCTATTTTCTGGATGTGAAGTCTTTTATATTTTGCATTCAAAATCTACAAATAGAAGATTTTCTTTAGAATGTGAAAACGTATTTAAATGCAACTTAATTCAGATATGTACATTGAAGGAAACAGACATTGCTTTCATTTTTTTTCTAAATTAAACTTATCAAGTCATATTTGAGGTTTTTAACATTTAAATTACAGTTTTAGGGTTTTTTTGTTGTTGTTGAAGAACAAATGTCTCAGAGATGAAAAATCTAAGAACTCAGAGTTGTAATCCTCAACAGTGAGGTTTAGAGAAATATTATGAAGAGAAATAAAAGCTCTATAATCAGAGGTAAACAAAACCCATTTAAAAATCAGGTTTTCTGTCATGAATTCATTATTTATAAATCTGCAACATTCAGTTTCCTTGTGTGTGCATGTGCTGTGTTAGCCGTGTTAGGTGCTAGGGATACAGAGACAAAAGACAGTTTCTGCCTTTGAGGAGTTAACAGTACACTTCTGTATAAGTGGGGAATTTCAATTCAGTGAGACAATTGTGTGTGTGTGTGTGTATGCATGTGTCCATATATAAACACACAACAAAATAAAAGCATGGTTCTAAAACTATATTTCAAGAGCTTTAAAGAATGACAGCGCTAAGTGGTACATTTACATATAAAAGTTATTTGTTATGTGAGTGATGAATCCAGCACATGCAGTGTATGTAATACACTGAGTGTGCCTGTGTGTGTGTGTGTGTGTGTGTGTGGCTGGGGGTGTGATGGCTCTACTTCTTCATTTTCCTTATAAAAACACTCTATGATGTTTTCATATGTTTTAGAAATAACTGTTCCTATTACTCTTCTAATATGCCTTAGATTATAAAATTATTTTCTAGGCCAGCTTTTATTGGAATTATGTCAATATCTAATGCAATCATGCACTTGAGAACAAACATAAATGACATGTATAACTTATTGTATAAAATCTTTCAAATTTGCTATTTAACCTAAATGTCCATAAGAGGATAAGGCCAACATCCTTTAGCATATATTTGACATTAATAATTATGTATAGTGCAATAAATATACCACATCTATTTTATAGATATGCAGATTTTCATAGATGTATATATTCTATATATGTGGGATACATATTCAGTTATATATCCATAAAGCTTTGCATTGCATTTGTTAACACTTAAAATTTCCAATGCCTTATCATTGATATTAAGATAGCACCCCAATTTTTAATAGCTGACCCTCAAAAGTAGACTGTCAGTATATGTATATCATTGAATAATTGTTGCATAAATTAATATTTTATACTTTACTCTCAAGTAACTTAATATTTTCATCTGGAGAATATTTTACAAATACATTGGTATGTCTAGTTGTACAGCTACTATGTTATAATTCTTTCCACTATCAGAATATATTATCTAAGAGAGAATTTCTGTTTTGAAATTGAAAGTGGTTAGTAGTTTTCTGTTGTTCTCAACATAGAAAGAGTGCAAAAATTGGGTTACATATAAAACTATATCAATTTTATTAGCTAAATATTGTATTGATATTTCTATTTTATTTTGTGCTCTTATGTAAGCATTTGCTTTACAAATATGACTCAAATACCTAAGCCATGTGAATACCTTAACGTCAAGTCACCTACTAAGAAGTTAGCGAAATAGTTCCATATAAGCAAAAATTTTTAAATATTCCATACTGTCCTTTCACTCTGACAGAGTGAGCCAGGGATATAAATGAAGGGGCAGATGATTAATATAGTAAGTTATTATTTGGGGCGGGGGGTTATATGTGAGAAATTATTGCCTTTAACCAGAATAAATCAGAGTTAACATATACTCCAGTACAGTCCCTCCTGCCTTATGTCACCTCAAGTCAGCTTCTGTCACTGGTACTGAACAGTCTTTACAAGGCAGCATTCATCAGAGCTGTCTTCTCTGAAACCTAAGAGATAGAACTATTATCAGCTCTGCCCTGAGCAGTACACACCTTGGTTTCTAATACTAGATTATAGGAATATAAACTACTATTTTGCGGTTGAATTCTGGGAGTTTGAAATCTGTTATTAACAAGGATTGGAAACATTCCCCTACCTTCCCACACAGTACATATCTTATCCAGATGTTTTGATATCTTATGCATTACATAAATTACAGAGCCATAGACTTCTTTGGCCTTTTCATATAATGTGTCTAATTCACTAGTTATTCAATTCCCTTCTCTTTTTATGGCCTTGGTAACCTGTGGGGATAGAAAGAATTGCCAACCAATCCTAATGTGAAATATTGAAAGGTCAAAGCTGTAAAAAGCTCTACTAAATTTCTAAGAATATTTTAGGTACTAAATTCTGTTACTTCTGAACATCAAAATGGTAAAAATAATAAAAGTAGTTAATTCTTGTCCTAACAATTCAAATGACAAGTAATCAATGGGTGTCTTATTCTTCTAAATCTGCAAATTTTCATTAAGCTATAAAAATCCTTTAGGAACACTCTTTCTTACTCATATTTGTTCTCATTTCTATTATACTCCTATTATTTCATAATTGAATGGGGAATACTTTTTAAAATTCCTTTTCATCTAAGAAGACAATAATAAAACTTCTTAAGACTGTTTAACCTTGGCCAAATCTCTCACTTTCAGTAAGTCTCAGTAACTTTATCTGCAAAATTAGCAATTTGAAGTAAGTTATCTCTAGTAACCTTTCCAACTCTAAAATTCTTATTGTCTTTTACTTCTGAAATCTGTGAGATGATGGATATTTGTGTGGGCCTGTTTCTTTGTCCAAGTTATACATTCCCTTTTAATAATTCATGAGTCTGAGAACCAACCCAGTCACCCAGGCAGCTGGGTTAACCAGCTTCCACCATCACTTGAGAATAATGTGTTCTCTATCTCCCATGTGCCAATGCCATGGAACTCCCCCCCTCCTATATTTCACACTTGACTTCAAAGGCAGATTTCTTGAGCTTTCAAAAGTGTCACCTTTCCAATCTGATATATTAGTCTAAAAAACACATTAATAATTGTAAGTTAAACAACTTGTATGCTAATAATGTATTTTCATTATAATTTTGACTTCTTAAATAAAATAATCCTACCTTTATTTTTCAGTGATTTTGAATGGTTATACTGCTGTTTGTTCAATATCTTGAAGTGTGCTTAAGGAAACATATCTGTTACATATGAGGAAATCTGGGAGAATTCTGTGAATCTTACTACATAGTATTTTATCATTACTCTTGATTCTTCCAAGGCGGTCTGGGTTCCTGCCTTTTATAGATCAGTTGACACCTGGTAATTATTTTTTGTGCCCTTTTCGTTACTGAAAGTGTCCCTATTTAAAAGACAAATTATATGATTCTCTCTACCTATTACTTCATTTGTACACAATCCTGCTTAAAATTCTGGGAAGCCATCACACAGACTAAGATCATAAAATTAATCCCTCAGCAAAATACATCAAAAGAGATTTCTATTTTTTTTATTTGCCATCAAAATGGGTATGAAATATTTGTCATGCTGATCAGCTTTCTTATAGTTCATATCAATACAGGCATGATGCTGTGTTACTTATCCTGTTGAAAAAAAAAAGTCTGACTGTAATAGCTGAAAGGCAAGAGAAACAAAACCTTAACAAGGAAATAGATGAAACAACTAAAGAACAAAAAATGTACTTTTCTTTGTGATTGGGTGAAAAAGAATACTTGAGAAATTCTTTCCTAGTGGTGTCTTGTATTCTGAAAAGAAGGAGGAAAATATGTGTGCTTGTTAACCCTCGATATTCTGTCAAGCAATTTAGCTGTTTCTTTAGCCAAAATTATAGAGAAGATCACCTCTAATCATGCAGAATACATGCTATTTTACCTTGGTTCCATGGCCCAAAAAGCCACTAATATTTTCTATTGCTACCAAATAGGTTACAAAAAATATCACAAATTCCTATGCCCTCCCTATAAACGTGTATGTGTGACTGTACGTGTGTGTGTGTGTGTGTGTGTGTGTGTGTGTGTGTGTGTCTATACTAAGGGGGATGTTTGGGGTAAGATAAGTGAATTCAAAGAGAAATAAAAAAAATCATCATTCCCTGTATACAACTTTTTCTTAAACAAAAATATTTTTTATGTAGAATAAGTTACCATGAGGGCTTACTGAAACTTATCTTCCCACATGCATTTCAAAACACATTAATAGTTTCAGTAGTAACAGAGGATGCATATTTTTCAAATGGATCAATTAAATGACCGTTAATCCAAAATCCAATGAGGAACACTATTTCCTTCCTTGCCAAATTGTTTCCTGTGGCCATCTCGAGTCTCCTAATGGCTCATCTTCTTCAACAGCTAGTTTCCCAATCTCGTAAATATCTCCACACAGATTCAGAGCTTTATCAAGCACAATTTTAAAAATAATCCAGTGCTTAATTTCTTTAAGTAATCATTGAATCTTCTTTGCCAGGCATGTAGAACACAATGTTTCTAACGTAGATGGTGTTAAACCATATAACACAATGTTTCTAGAGTAGATATTGTTAAGCCGATAGCATATATTTTTCCCCAGGAAGTTGTCAGTTAACATGAATTTGATCTCTAGGACTCTAGATGTGCAAAACACAAAACAACAGTCTGAAAGCTACTGTACGTATATTTGATTTTTTTCAGATACTAATCAATGGAAAAACTAAAATATTTGAAATGCTAAACTCCTGGGGAAATAACATAAAACTTCTCTCTTAAAAGACACCTCAAATACTGTTCCCAGTTTAGAACTGAATTGTGAACAAGAACTCAGAGCGCAAATCATATGCAAGTTATTCTCTAATAGAACCACATGTACTTTAGTACCACAAATAGTCCAGGGCATGAGGTGCTATTAACATTTTCATACTGACACATGTACCCCTTAACACTTCCTCTGCTGACATTCAACTTAATAATATGTGTCCCCGATTACAAAGAAGCATTTGTATGAGGGCTAGAGAGAGAGGGAAAGTAAGGAATAACTAATGAGAAGAAAGTTCCAATTATATCCAATCTCTGCTTCTTATTTCCCCCATTATTAAACCTCTATCTACTTTGTTGGCTGAGATGTGCCTGAATCTAAATGCCCTGATATTTTTCAATCCCAATATTGTGCTCCATCGATGTCTCAGAATTTGTTCCTCCTTTCTCTGGTTTTTCCAAAATGAGATAGCTCATGTTCAAATTGTTCAATCCCTGGGTATCAGAGTCTCTGATTTGGTGCAGTTCTCATGTAGAAGCAGAATAAGCCAGCTGGCCTCAGCATCCTCAGTCCTATCCTTGACATTCTATGCCTTTGAGTTCATCATGCTCATTCCAGAAGTCCTTGATTAAATAGTAAATGCTTCCTCCAAGGAACAGCATGTTGTATCATTATCAACCACTTATTTGGTGTGGAGTAATTTTTCAGAAAATCCTGAGAGAATGAGCCCTATATCATGTGTGATTTGAGAAGGGGAATTGGAGATGTTTTAGAGGAGGAGATAGCCTAATGAAGCAAAAATCAGCCTTTAATCTGAGAGAGGAACTCCAAAGAATGAATGAGAGTTCTGGATGCCTGGGAAGGGAAGATACATGAAAACAGAGGTTGAGAGTAGTAATGATAACTTTCACTCACCTTGGCACAGCTTCAGAGGCTATTAAATGTCTTCACGTTGTGTCCGGAAGATTATTTATAGTTATCATCATTTGAGGAAACACTTCCACCATTTCTAACCTCAGAATAAAAAAGTAGGCATTAATGGTAAGTGAGAATGTTACAGTTCCTAAGTGGTTTCGTGTTCACTGTTTTGTAGAAAAGTCAGGCATTGTGTTTTCTTCAAAGATTTCAAATGGCCCTTCTCAAGAGGTATAGACACAGATTACATGAACTATCATATTGAAATTAAGGAGATGCTGTTACAGTTTCAAAGTAGATGAAAGCCTTTTAAGTAGAAGACAGCCTTTAAGATAAATATTAGCCTTGAGGCTCATACACTTTAAATGATGCCAAGTTCATCATCAGTATAATGCCAGACTAATGAAAAGGAAAGAGGTTGAGAAGCAGAGCATTGCCAGTGGGTCAGTCACTGGGTGGGATCTTTATATAGGTCACTATAAATATTGAAACAATGTAATGAAATATGATGAAAACTTTTACCATCACTTATTTTGTGACATAGTAAGTACCTCTCACGTATCTGTGGGGGATATATTCTAAGACCCCCAGTGGATGCTTGAAACCACAGATAGTACTGAACTCTATACTGTTTTCTCCTATGCATATATATCTTCAATAAAGTTTAATTTATAAATTAGGCACAAGATTAACAATAACGGATATTAAAATTGAACAATTATAACAATATACTGCATTTAAATTTGTGTGAATTTGGTCTCTTTCCCTCCCTTTTTTTTCTCTCAAAATATCTTATTGTACTGTCCTCACCCTCCTTATGATGATGTCAGATGGCAAGATGCCTACCCGGTGAGATGGAGTGAGGTGAATGACATAGGCATTGTGACGTACCATAGGCTAATGTTGACCTGACCGATACATCAGAAAGAAGATTTTGTCCTTCCAGACTATGGCTGACCAAGAGTGCCTGAAACAGTGGAAAGCAAAACCATAGATATTGGGTATACTTACTGTATTTATCAAATAAATTCCAGTGTAGATCAAAATATGTAAGAATATGGTACCTATAATAAAGGAGTATTATAAGCCACTGAGGAATGTTAGAATGATTACTAATAGTATGAAGAAGCGATACTAAATTTCAGGTGGTACAAACTAAGTTTGTGCATTGATATAGGAATGCCCAATGAAAATAATGTGACCCACTGAATTACATAAAAAAGTGCTTCTTGGATCTCATAAATACTGTACAATACTGCTATAAATTATTGGATTAGGTGTAAAAGTAAATTTAGTTTTGTTATTTTAGTTCATAATTATTTAAGAAAACTTTGTGCAACAAAGATACAGTCATTAAAAGACCTAAGGGGCCACTCTGACTCCATTTTCTCCTAAAATACCCCGAACAAACAGGACTATAGAGATCAGAGTGCTAACAGATTTTTCATGCAGATAAACTGATACTCAGAATTTGGGTCAATTGGAAAATATTTGCATACAAGAGCCTTTCTGTGGTTAAAAAAAAAAGAAGTATAACTTGAATGTTGTTATTTTTAGAACAAACTCTTGACACATCCTTTACAATTTCCTCTCTTAACAGTATCCTAGAAATAATTAGTGCAAAGGTTAGAATTAGAGTTAGGACCCACTACTACATACATTTATGAAGTGTTGCTATAAAACCATATTTGTTTCCAAGAATTTATGTAGGTATTTGACCATTTTTTTCCCTCACAATTTTGGTATTTCTTCACAGAATGTTTTCTAAGCAGTTGACTTCAGAGAATCTAGTCTGTGTTCTTGACTGAGTACAGTCCCTAATATCTATAGATTTATCAAGCTGTTGTAAACATTTTTTATTTAACAATCTTCTTCATCATTCTTAATCCGTAATTGAATTACTCTCAATTGCTTAAAATCTTATCCTTACCTCCTTACCTTTTTGGTCTTAAACCTAGCCTTACCAATTTGTAAGGCATTTTTGCTTTGGCTATTTGTTGTGAAATCTTTTAAAAGTATACTAAGTTCAGGGGCACCTAACTGGCTCAGTCAGCTGAGTGTCCGACTTCGACTCATGTTGTGATCTCACAGTTCATGAGTTTGAGGCCCATGTCAGGCTCTGTGCTGACAGCTCAAAGCCTGGAACCTGCTTTGAATTGTCTCCCTCTCTCTCTGTGCTCTGTGTCTGTCTCTCTCAAAAATAAACATTTAAAAATTATATATATATATATATATATATACACATATATGTACATATATACATATACACATACATATATACATATATATGTACATATGTGTATATATATATATATATATATATATATATATATATAAGTTCATTCCAATATTACTGCAACATTTCATAAAGCAGTTTTGTTTCTCATTTAGGCTTACTTACATTTAATGCAATTTCAAAATTTTTGTTTTCATATGTGTTGAATTTTTGGTAGTAAGCTTCTGGGCAGTTCCATCAATATCATTACATCATTTGCAAATTTTTCAGGCCTCTAAGATATTTACACTGAGAAATACAAATCAAATTTTAGATGAGCTTTATGATATTGCCTAATCAGTTACTTAAATTGTATGCTTTACTACTATACTTGTTTTCTGAATCTAATGACTTTGCATATGACATATATATATATATATATAATTGTTTTCATAATAATAGGATATATGTATCAACAAAATGAAATCTGTTAAAATATATAATGCTTGTGATAGTCTGTGTTATGTGTCAACCTGGCTAGGCCGTACTCCCATTTCTTCAATCATGCACTAATCTAGATGCTGCTGTGATGTTATTTTGTAGATGTGATTAGCATCTATAATCACTTACTTTAAGTAAAGGATAAAGGTTTGGGGGAAGTTATCTCAGAAGAAAATGGCAATGATGTATCCTCTCCTCCATGCCTTTAATTTTGGATACTCAGTAACTTTTACTCTTTATCCCCATGCTAACTATGACTCACAGTTAGTCCTTCTTTCTGTCTAGATTTTAGAAGTGGGTTGGATTGTCATCCTGTGCTCAGAGTGATCACTGAAAAATTACATGTTTGGGAGGAGGACACATTTAGAAGAGAGCCTTCAAGTTTCAAATAACAATAATTACTGGGGCGCCTGGGTGGCGCAGTCGGTTAAGCGTCCGACTTCAGCCAGGTCACGATCTCACGGTCCGTGAGTTCGAGCCCCGCGTCAGGCTCTGGGCTGATGGCTCGGAGCCTGGAGCCTGTTTCCGATTCTGTGTCTCCCTCTCTCTCTGCCCCTCCCCCCTTCATGCTCTGTCTCTCTCTGTCCCAAAAATAAATAAAAAACGTTGAAAAAAATTAAAAAAAAAACAAATAACAATAATTACTCTTATATTGCATTTAATACTTGCATAACTTTTTAAAGAATATTCCATGCATTAATTTACTTTTCAGAATTCTATGCATAAGAAAAACTTTTATGCACATTTAACAGAAGACAAGCTAAGGAACAAAGTTTTACAAAAGCATGCCTGTGGTCACACAGCCAGAAAGTGAAAGTGTTGTTGAGCCAAAGTGGTCTATGATCTAAACTACTATATTGCTCTGTCTCTGTGATATCTATATAATTGAGAAAAACAAACAAACAAACAAAATTGACTGTAATCATCAGTGAGCGAGACGATTGATACATATTCTGTCACAGGAACAGAAGAGCAGCCTCTGATTTTGTTTCTCTGCAGCATTGTTGAGGCACAAAGCTATTATTCTATGATGACTATTGTGGTAACAAACAAAGAGAGAAAGAAAGAAACAGAAAGTCCTGGAGGATGTTGATTGTGTGCTGAGCTTGCAGCTGGAGCTTATCTTTACTGACAAGCAGGTGTACCAGCCATAGTATAAGGGCTGGTTCCTTTGTTTAAATGATCACACCTCTTCTTAGGGCAGTTTTAAATCATACTTTTGTGTTTGCTATACATGTAAAATAAAGACATCAACCAGGATTAGTCTGCATGGAAAGAAATAGGCCAAATATTATTATCAACATTAAAACCATTAGCAAGTAGAAAGGAGTACAGACAGGAGGCTCTTGTAGGGAACAAATACACAACAACAGATTACAAACAGTATCCATGATCTACTTCAGTCATGGAACATTAACAAGGTTTATGCAAAGAATCATACATCATTGGGTGAGAATAAATCGCTGAGTAGTTGGCTCTGTTAAGCTTTGATACATGATGAAACACTGAACAGGAAGTAACCAAAAGCCATGGTACAGGTTGGAAACTGGGAAACTGAAGACTGCCTCAGTCTGGAGGATGGCCTTCATTTTGTCAGTCTCAGGTAGAGGGGTATGACCCCAAAATAATTCCACCCATTCACAATTTTAGCCTCGTGAATCTCATTTCATGAAAATCGCAAATAGGTGTAAATGTATCCAACTCATGAAGAGAGAAATATAAATGACAGCTGGAAAAAAGAACCTCATAATTGCAAATACACAATTCAGAATGATCTTTGTATTCTTGTATCTAAAGAAACCCTCAGGTTTTCCATGGTTGATAAATCTGGTAAAAACATAACCCACCAACCAAAAAAAATGGAGCATGTCTCATGAAACTTTGAACCTCAAATGAAAGAGTAAAATTTAATTCACATACATTTGTGCATAAAATCGTGTGAAAATAATCAAAATTTTCAAAAGAATTGATCAGACATAACATTATACATAAACTTTGGTTATTTTTTTTTAACTGTGGGAGAGACAAAAAAAAAGATTACGATAGCCTAAAAAAATATTTACATTCGGTAGCAATGTACCCTCTGTCACACATCCTCTTTGCCTTCAATTAACCCTAGTTCTTCCTCATTGCCGTGGCAATCAGTTGCCTTGGATGTAATCTGTGTGCATTTCACCTGGTTTCAACTCTACATCTCTTGTTTTCCGCCCCAGGGCTTCTCTGGGACCATGAATGGGACTCTTATAGGAATCAGCTCAGTCATTCGATTGGGGCACCAACCTGCAACAGGGGTTAACAAAACCCGAGACCACCCTTCATCAGTGAAAATGAAGAGTCTGAGTGTATATTGTCACCTTTCCCTGTTTCACGGACCTAAGTCCGCGATTCATTCTGCAAGGCTCCCTGAGAGTAGCCAACAGAATTGAGGTGCAGGGGACCACATAAGTAAGCAGCCCAACAGCACAAGCTTAGACTGGCTTTTTAGCCTCCTCTTTATCACTTTTCCAAGTCTCTCGCTTCTCTCTCTTTCACTTCCTTAGGATCACTTCCTAAAATAAACCGCTGCCTGGAATCTTTTATCTCAGGTGCCTCCCCTGGTGAGAAATTAAAGTCAGAATTGTTCTCTATCTAGAATATTCCCCTCTAAATTTCGTAGGAGTAACACTATTTTTATGAGAGAATAATAAAATTTAATATTTATTAAATATGCCTATTTAGAACTAATAAAAGCTGTGTTACACTTTCTGACTTATCAAAAGGTTGGAAACATCATTTATCATATGTAACAAAATTTCTCCTTGTTCATTTAGTCCTATAGGGTATCTTTCAACTTTTCTTTTGTCAAAATAAATGTGAGAATTATAAGTGAGACAGTAATTATTTTCTTTCTAGCATATATGACAACTTTGAAATAATGGTAGTAAAAATTATAAATAGGATTAGTGCCCTTTAAAAAGGAGCCCCAGAGAACTTTTTCACCCTCTTTCTGCCACCTGAGGATTTAACCAGGAGAATGCAACATGTGCCCCAGAGGAACACCCTCACCAGAACTTGGCCATGCTGGCACCCTACTCCAGGGCCAGCCTCCAGAAATGTGAGGAATATATTTCTGTTGTTTCCGACCCCCAAGACTGTGTTACTTTGTTATAGCAGCCCGACCTAAGACATAGAGAAAATTATATTTCTGAAAATGTGTTTTCAATCTAGATTTTTTTTCAAGTATAGAATGATCATTCCAGAAAATATATTGGATGCTTTGAATAAAGATTGAGTGGATACTTACATAATATTCCAGATAAGTGTTTTTCTTTTGTTGTTGTAGTTTTGCTTTGGGGGCTTTAAGTTTATTTATTTTGAAAGAGAAAGAGAGAGAGAGAGAGATCACAAGAGGGGAAGGGATAGGGAGAGAGGGAGAGAGAGAATCCCAAGCAGGCCCCACACTGTCAGCACAGAGCCTGATACAGAGCTCCATCTGAAGAACCGTGAGATCATGACCTGAGCTGATATCAAGAGTCAGATGCTTAACTGAATGAGCCACCCAGGCGCCCTGAGAGAAGTGTTTTAAAGCCACATATTTTCCTTAAATCATTTAATATTCTTCTATATTTTATTAATTTATTGAACCGGTTAATAAATACTTATTGAGTTCATACTTTGGACAATCTATTGTAATAGGTATTGTAAAACTCCTACTGTTTCACCTCATTATTTCTCAGGAATGCACATCACTTTTTGCATGGGTGCACAAAGTTAATGTTAAATACTATTTTTTTCTTACCGTATTATTGTTCTTGATATTAATGATCAAGATATTTGGTGCTCATCTAGTTGTGTCCAGAGCGCCTACTAATGTTTCTATTTAAAATTATCTAGACTTACAAATGCTTTGGGTTAATTGGATTGATCTCTAACATGGAGGAATGACTTTGCTTCCCATTAGGACCTTCATTCATGTCATGGATGGAGCTGGAGAGTATTATGCTAGGCAAAATAAGTCAGAGAAAGACAAATATCATCTGATTTCACTCATATGTAGAATTTAAGAAACCAAATGAGTAAAGGCGTGGAGGGGGAGAGGAGAGAGAGAGATAGGCAAACCAAGCAATAGACTCTTAACTATAGAGAATAAATTGATGGTTACCAGAGGGGAGGCGAGTGGGGGGATGGGCTAAATAGGTGGTAAAATGTAAGAAGTAAACTTGTTGTGTTGAGTACCGGATGTTGTATTGAAGTGTTGAATCACTATATTGTACACCTGAAACTAATATTGCACTGCATGTAAAGTAACTGGTATTTATAAACTTTAAAACAACCGGTTGAAAAAATAAGATGGAAAAAGATGTCATATCATAAAGAAGGTTTAAACATTTGGCTTAGTATTGACGGAGTTCAACAATATTTGTTAATCATAAAAGTAGCTTCAAATACATGTTATTTCTTTTCAGTGAAAATTAATATTGATAATATTACATTATTTAATAATATCGTCATACAATAATAACTGAAAATAGTAAAGTATGTTTTTTTCTATCTGTAGTTTAGTAAACATCTCTTTGTGCCTGCTATTAGAAAATAAATACAACATAATTTATTCTTTTTCAATTGTCTCCTAAAAATTATGTTGTCAGAAACTGATGAAAATGTAACTTCTATCAAAAATGTTTTAGGGGAGCCTGGGTGGCTCAGTCGTTAAGCGTCCAACTTCAGCTCAGGGCACGATCTCGCGGTCCGTGAGTTCGAGCCCCGCATCGGGCTCTGGGCTGATGGCTCAGAGCCTGGAGCCTGCTTCTGGTTCTGTGTCTCCCTCTCTCTCTGCCCCTCCCCCGTTCATGCTCTGTCTCTCTCTGTCTCAAAAATAAATAAACGTTTAAAAAATGTTTTAGAAATTAATCTAAATTGCTTAGTAAATTTTTTTAAGTTCAAGAAGCATAATGAATGGTTTTTTAAAAAGTGGGGTAATTGAGGGGTGCCTGGGTGGCTCAGTCGGTTAAGTATCCAGCTTCAGCTCAGGTCATGATCTCATGTATTATGAGTTCAAGCCCCACGTTGGACTCTGTGTTGACAGCTCAGGGACTGGAGCCTGCTTCAGATTCTGTATCCCTCTCTCTCTCTGCCCCTGCTTAGCTCAAGCTCTGTCTCTGTCTCTCTCGAAAATAAATAAACATTACATGCTTTTAAAAGCAGGGTAACTGAGACATTGTACAATATTCACAATGAAACCAATTACAAATTTGGTCTATGGCTAATGAATACATCCAGTAAGATGTCAAGTTATATATTACACTCTTATTAAGTCCCTAAAAGGACAACATCTTTCAAAAATAATATCATAGAGGCATTTTTATCCATTTACTTTATTCTATGTGAGTATGATCTAAATTTTTCTAGATAGTAATAACCCTCCACATAAGAATAAATTAAGGAGATTATAAAAATCATAATGGTCAAGTCAATAATCCTATTATCTCTGATGGTGGGAATTAGCATCATATATATATATATTTTTAATTTATAAGTGATTACAATATAAACAACCATCCTCTTAGGTAGGTACGTTTCTGTCCCAAAGTTTCTGGTGATTCATCATTTTTGGTTATTCATATATGTAGGTGTCTCACTAAGTATGGTGGCAGATGGCCAATTTCTATAAATTAATTCAGTATTATTTACTTGCTGTTAACAAAGTGACATGATTCTCTCCAAATGTCTTCTAAGTCCTGAAAGTTTATGATTGATGGAAAGACTCTAAACCACTAATTGAAAATTTCTTTCTACACCATTAACCACTACACAGACTATGGCTTGGTACCCAAGAATAAGATAATGGAGCCTTGATTCAATCATTTGTGGCAAAGGGCAAGGACATATTTCTTTGAGATACTTTCTCAGGTAGGGGCTGTGGACTAAGCAGTGGAGGGGGCATGGCAATAGATCTAGCCATCCCACGGACAGAGTGTCCATCTCCGTGAGCAATGTCAAAAACCTTTCTCTTTGAAATATTATGAAATGTTGACTTGGATATTATAAAGGTCTTTTATTCAGTCTTTTGTCACTTTAATAATAAAATGTTTTCTATAAAACCTTGAAAAAGACTTTGAGGAAAAACTGCCACACTCTAGAGTGTCACCAATATTAGACACTCTCTTCATTCCCCATGGCATATTGTGCTAACATATCTCTTTATATATAGAAATTATTAAGAAATCCCCCCTTCATATGTACATTTACATGTAGATCAATAGATCTCTATCTATGTCTAGACCTAACCATTTCCTTCAGTTGTTCCTTCAATCTATGAATTCAGGCACTTTTTTTCATATTCAGTTATACACATTAAATAGTTTTAATATTAAATTCACTTGATTTCCTTTACTATCTTTCAAATTCCCCCTTGAAGACAGCCAATCGTAACCTCAGAGATAATATCTGTCAGTTTAGTAACTGAATAAAGTAGCTACTGAAGATTTTCAACAAGGACAGATTGGTTTAGTTGGCTCTCTGCTCAAAGTTATGCTAAGTTTCCTCTTACAATTTCTTCAAAGCTAGTCACGCTGTCAGTATTACTGAACAAGACTGGAGGAAAATGTGATGATGGGCATTATAGAAGAGTGTTTTTGAATTCCCTACTAAAGCTTTTTATTTCTATGCTTTTCCTGAAGGTTTGCCAATTTACAACTGGCTGTCCCTCACCAATTGGTCCAGAGTTCTAGTTTCAGACATCTGTTATGATAGATGATATTGTTTTATCTTTACATTTTTATAACCCTAAAATGTAAGTTGAGAAAAAGAGAATGTGTAAAGAGAAGAGAAAAATATATGAAAAACAAGAATAGAGATTTGTAAATTAGTGAATGTATCTGACCCATCCTGCCAGTATATTATCTGTATTTATTGTGATGAGTTGATAGAATTTTTTTTTTAATTTTTATTCCAGTGTAGTTAACATACAGTGTTACCTTAGTTTCAGGTGTACAAAATAGTGATTCAGTAATTCTATTCATTACTCAGTGCTCATCAAGATAAGAGTACTCCAATCCTCTTCACCTATTTAACCCATCCCCCCACTGACCTCCCCTCTGGTAACAATTTGTTCTGCATATTTAAGAGTCTATTCTTTTGGTTTGTCTACCTTTTCTTTTTCCTTTTAACATTTCTTTTGTTTCTTAAACTCCACATATGAATGAAATCATATGGTATTTGTTTTTCTCTGACTGGCTCATTTAACTCAGCTTTATACTCTAGATCCACCCACGTTGTCACAAATGGCAAGATTTCACTCGTTTTATGGCTGTATAACATTCCACTATATGTAGATTCCATATCATCTTTATCCATTCGTGTATCAAAGGACACTTGTGTCCATATCTTGGCTATTGTAAATAATGCTGCAATAAACATAGGGGTGCACATATCCCTTTGAATTTACATTTTTGTATTCTTTGAGTAAATACTAATGCAATTACTGGATCAAAGGGCAGTTCTATTATTTTAAGTTTCTTGAGGAATCTTCATAGAGTCTTCCCAAGCAGCTGCAACAGTTTGCATTTCCACCAAGAATGCACTAGGGTTCCCTTTTCTCCACCTCCTCCACAACAATATCTGTTGTTTCTTGTGTTTTTAGTTTTTAGCATTCCGACAGGTGTAAGGTGGTATTTCATTGTGGTTTTGATTTGTATTTCCCTGATGATGAGTTATATTGAGCATCTTTTCATGTTTCTCTTGCCCATCTGGTGTCTTCTTTAGAGAAATGGCTGTTTGTGCCTTCTGCCCATTTATAATTAGATTATTTGTTTTATGTGTGTGTTGTTTTTTTTTTTTTTTTTTTTTTGGTATTGAGTTGTTTAAATTCTTTATATATGTTGGAAACCAACTCTTTATCAGATATGTCATTTACAAATATCATCTCCCATTCTGTAGGTTGTCTTTTAAAAAGCAGAAACTTTTTATTTTGATGTAGTCCCAATAGTTTACTTTTGCTTTCGTTTCCCTTGCATCAGAGACATAACATAGAAAGATGTTGTTACTGCCAATGTCAGAGATATTACTGCCTATGCTCTCTTCTAAGATTTTTATGGGTTCAAACCTCATATTTAAGTTCTTAATAATTTTGAGTTTATATTTGTGTGTGGTGTAAGAAAATGGCCCAGTTTCATTTTTTTTGCATGTAGCTGTCCAGTTTTCCCAGCACCATTTGTTGAAAAGACTGTCTTTTTGCCATTGCATATTCTTGCCTACTCTGTCAAAGATTAGTTGACCATAAAATTATAGATTTATTTCTGGGTCCTCTATTCTATTCCATTGATCTATGTATCTATAGTTGTGCCAGTACCATACTGTTTTATTTGCTAGAGCTTTATAATGTAACTTGAGGTCTGGAACTGTCATACCTCCAGTTTTGTTTTTTTTTTTTTTTCAAGATTGCTTTGGTTATTCAGGGTCTTTTGCAGATTCATAAAAATTTTTGGATTGTTTGTTCTAGTTCTATGAAAAATGCTATTGGTATTTTGATTGAGATTGCATTAAATGAGTAGATTGCATTGGGAAGTATAGACATTTTAACAAAATTTGTTCTTCCAATCCATGAGGATGGAATGTCTTTCCATTTGTTTTTGTCATTTTCAATTTTTTCATCAGTGCTTTATAGTTTTAAGAGTACAGTTCTTTCACTTCTTGAGTTAAGCTTATGCCTAGGTATCTTATTATTTTGGGTACGGTTGCAAATGGAATTAATTTCTTTTTCTGATGCTTCATTATTAATGTATAGAAATGCAATGGATAGCGGTATATTGATTTTGTATCCTGCAAATTAACTGAATTCATCTATCAGTACTAGTAATTTTTTATAGAGTTTTTAGGTTTTCTACATATACTGTAATGCCATCTGCAAATAGTAAATGTTTTACATCCACCTTTACTAATTTGGATATGTTGTAATTCTTTTTCTTGTCTGATTGCTGTGACTAGGACTTCCAGTACTTTGTTGAATAAAAGTGGTGAGAGTGAACATCCTTGTCTTGTTCCTGACCTTAGGGGAAAATCTGTCAGTTTTTCCCCATTGGTATGTTGTTAGCTATGGGTTTTTCATATAAGGGTACTTCCTCTCTAAACCTAATTGTTGAGGCTTATTTGCCTGAATGGATGTTGTGCTTTGCCAAATGCTTTTTTTATGCATCTATTGAAATGATTCTATGGTTTTATCCTTTCTCTTATTGATGTGATTTATCATGTTGATTGACTTGAAAATATTGAACCACACTTGTATCCTAGGAATAAATCCCAGTTGGTCACAGTGAATGATATTTTAGTGTGTTGTTAGATTCAGTTTGCTAATATTTTGTTGAGAATCTTTACATGTATGTTTATCAGAGATATCAGCATGTAATTCTCTTTTTTAGTGGTATCTTTATATTTTAGTCTCAAGTTAATGCCGGATTCATAGAATGAATTTGGAAGTTTTTATTCCTCTTCTATTTTTTGGAATAGTTTGAGAAGAATAGGTATTAAGTCCTTAAATGTTTTGTAAAATTCACCTGTGACACCATCTGGCCTTGGACTTTTATTTTCTGTGAGTTTTTTTTTTTTTTAAGTTTAGTTATTTATTTTGAGAGCAAAAGAGAGAGAGGGGGAGACACTTATGAGAAGGGGAAGGACAGAGAGAAAAGGAGAGAGAGAATCCCAAGGAGGCTCCATGCTGTCAGCACAGAGCCTGATGTGTGGTTCATTCCCACAAACTGTGAGATCATGACCTGAACCAAAATCAAGAGTCAGATGCTTTACCATCTAAGCCAACCAGGCAGCCCTTGATGGGAATTTTTTGATTACTAATTCAATTTCATTGCTGGTAATCAGTCTGTTCAAATTTTCAATCTCTCCCTGCTTCATTTTGGGTAGGTTATACATTTTTAGTAATTTATTCATTTCTTCTAGGTTGTCCAAATTGTTGGCATTAGTTTTTCATAATATTCTCTTCAATCCTTTGTATTTATGTGGAGATGGTTGTTGCTTCTCCTCTTTCTTTTCTGATTTTATTTATCTGCATCTTATCTCTCCTCAAAATCTTTCTCTCTCTCAATAAATCTTGCTAATGGTTTATCACTTGTTGATCTTTTTTTATGTGTACTGTGAGAGTTACAGAGAGCGTGAGCAGGGGAGGGGCAGAGAGAGAAGCAGATGGGGAATGTGAAGCAGGCTTCAGGCCCTGAACTGTCAGCACAGAGCCTGACACAAGGCTCAAACTCACACAGACTGCAACATGAACCGAAGTTGGACACTTAACTGAGACACTCAGGCATCCCTTTTTGTTGATCTTTCTAAAGAACCAGCTCCTGGTTTTCCTTGATCTGTTCTATTGTTTGTTGTTTTTTTGTTTGTTTTTTAGTTTCCGTATTATTTATTTCTGCTCCAATATTTCCTTCCTTCTTCTAGTTTTGGGTCTTGTTTGTTCTTCTTTTTCTAGCTCCTTTAAGTGTAAGGTTAGGTTGTTTATTTGAGATTTTTCTTGCTTCTTGAGGTAGGCGTCTATTGCTATAAACCCCCTCTTAGAACTGCTTTTGCTGTATCTAATAGATTTGGGGCCATTGTGTTTTCATTTTCATTTCTTTCCATGCAATTTTGGATTTTTTCTTTGATTTCTTGATTGACCCATTCATTGCTTAGTAGTGTGTTATTTAACTTCCATGTATTACAGATTTTTGTTGTAGCTGATTTTCATAGTGTTGTGCTCAGAAAAGATGCATGGTATGACTTCAATCTTTTTGAATCTGTTGAGACTTGTTTGGTGACCTAACATGTGATCTATTCCAAAGTATATTCCATGTGCACTTGGAAAGAATGTGTATTCTGCTGTTTAAGGTTGGTCCAATGTGTCATTCAAAGCCAGTTTTCTTGTTGATTTTCTGTTTAGATGATCTTTCTATTGATGAAAGTGAGGTATAAAATTCCCTGGTATTATTGTATTGTTAACAATTAGTTTTTTTTTAAATGTTTGTTATTAACTGTTTTATGTATTTAGGAGCTCTCATGTTGGGTTAATAAATATTTAAAATTGTAATATCTTTTTTTAAATTTTTTTTAATATTTTTATTTATTTTTGAGACAGAGAGAGACAGAGCATGAATGGGGGAGGGGCAGAGAGAGAAGGAGACACAGAATCGGAAGCAGGCTCCAGGCTCTGAGCCATCAGCCCAGAGCCCGACGCGGGGCTCGAACTCACGGACTGTGAGATCGTGACCTGAGCTGAAGTCGGACGCTCAACCGACTGAGCCACCCAGGCGCCCCATAAAATTGTAATATCTTTTTGTTGGATACCCCTCTTTATGAGTATATTGTATCCTTCTTTGTCTCTTGTTAAAGTCTTTGTTTTAAAGTCTATTTTGTCTGATAGAAGTATTGCTTCCCTGGCTTTCTTTTAACATCTATTTGCATGATAAATATTTCTCTATCCCTTAACTTTCAATCTGTATTTTAGGTTTGAAAAGAGTCTTTTATAAGCAGCATATAGGTGGGTCTTGTTTGTCTTTCTTTAAATTTTTTTTATGTTTATTTATTTATTTTGAGAGAGAGTGCATGAGCTGGGGGAGGGGCAGAGAGAGAGAGAGGGAGAAAGAGAATTCCAAGCAGGGTATGCGTTGTCAGCACAGAGCCTGAAGTGGGGCTCAATCCTATGACCTTGAGATCTCGACCTGAGCCAAAATCACTAGTTGGATACTTAACCATCTGGCCTCCCAGGCACCCCTTTGTCTTGTTTTTCTATCCATTCCTTCACCCTAGTGTTTTGATTGCAGCACTTAGTCCATTTACATTCAAAGTAATTATTGATAAGTATGTATTTCTTGCCATTCATTTGTTTTCTGGTTGTTTTTGTAGTTCTTCTTTGATCTCTTCTTCTGTCTTCTCTCATGGTTTGCTGGCTTTCTTTAGTGATATACTGGGATTCCTTTCTCCATCATTTGCATATCTATTACTGGTTTTTGATTTGTGGTTACTATTAGGATTGCATATAACATTTTCTGCATGAAACTTAAGTAAGTGATGGTCACTTAAGTTTGAACCCATTCTTTACTCCTGTCCTTCCCACATTTTAGGTATATGGTATTATACTTTATATCATTTTATTTTGTGAATCACTTGACTGATTTTTACATATATATTTATTTCCACTGCTTTTTGTGCTTCCTACTCATCTTAGTTTCACTTATGTTCTTTCCTTTCTCTTCAAAGAATCCCTTTTAACATTTCTTGTAGGGCTGGTTTAGTGGCTATGAACTCCTGTACCTTTCGTTTGTCTGGGCAACTCTTTATATCTCCTTCTATTCTGCATGATAGCCCTGCTAGATACAGTATTTTTGGCTGCAGATTTTTTTTTTCTTTTAGCACTTTGAATATATCATGCCACTCCCTTTGAGCTGCAAATATTTTGCTGAAAAATCAGTTGATAACCTAATGGGGTTTCTGTTGTGTATAACTCTGTTCTTTTCTCTTGCTGTTTTAAAACTTTCTCTTTATCCCTACTTTTTGTCATTTTAATTGTTATATGTCTTGATGTCCACCTCCTGGGTTGGTTTTGTTGGGGGATCTCTGTGCCTCCTGGAACTGGATGCTTGTTTTCTTCCCCAGATTAGGGAAGTTTGCAGCTATTATTTCTTCAAATCAATTTTTTTGATCCATTTTTCTCTCTTTTCTCCTTCTAGGAATTCTTCTAGGATACAAATGTTACTCTTGATGGAGTTGCTGAGTTCCCTGAGTGTATTCTCATTTTGCAGATTTTTTTCTTTTACCTGATCATCGTGATTACTTTCCATTCCTCTACCCCCCAGGTTGCTATTTCATTCTTCTGCTTCCTCTAGCTTGCTATTATTCTATCTAGTGTATCTTTTATTTCATTAATTGTGTTCCTCATTTCTTATCATTTTTTATTAAGGGTCTCATTGATGTCCTTCACTCTTTTCTCAAGTCCAGTGAATATCTTTATGATCATCATTTTAAATTTTCTAATAGGCATATTACTTATATCCATTTCACTTAGGTCTCTTGTTGTGGTTTAGTCCTGTTCTTTCATTTGGGACTTATTTCTCTCTCTTCTCATTTGTCTAACCCCCTGCATTTGCTTCTCTGTGTTAGGAATGTCAGCTATATGTCCTGTTCTTGAAAATAGTGACCTTATCAAAGAAGAAGTCCTGTAGTGCCCTGCAGTGCAGTGTCCATTGTTCACCAGAACCTGACTCTTCAAGGATGTCTACTATATGTGTTGCATGCACTCTGCTGTTGTGTCCTGGCCACTTTTTCCTTTGGTCCAGTTGTCCGCAGTAGCTCGCTTTGCCTTCTGTGGGCAGTGTTTGGTCCCTAGGGTATTAGTGGACCCATCTTGGGCTACCTTAGGCTTGAGTTGAGTCAGAACAAGCATTTTTCAGAGATGCAATAGCACCAAACTTCTGGGTGCCTTCCCTGTGTTATCCCTTATGGGTGTGTGTGGTAATTATCCCTTATCCCACGGGCAGGAGTGGGCTGGCCCTGTTGGGGCTGCTTGCACACTTCCAGGCTTGTGGCCCTGGTTTGAATGGGCTCTAGCCAAAAGCATATTGGAGGGGACATGCTGCTGCTGCCACTGGGCTGGCCAGGGCAGGGCGTGCAGTTTTAGCAAGGTCCTCATAAGTCTTTTGTGGGACCCGCCACCACCACTGCCATCTCCAGGATTGAGGCCTTACAATTAAGGCAGGTCAGGAGACTCAGTGTTGGAAGGTTTGCATAGGTCTTCTGGGGTAGGGGCCTGCAACACCAGAAATGAAACAAGTATAACTGGAAAGAATCATCTACCAAAGTATGGAGGCATGGGGCATGGTATAAGCTAGTTAGATAGTGAGTGTTGGCACTCTGCTGTTCCTGAAAGTGGCAGTGTGTTTATGCTGAGTGACAGTGGAGGGAAATGGCATCTTTAAGCTCCTTTGTTTCTGGAGAAGTCCCTCAGGGAAACTTGCCCCTCTGGGATATGCTCTGAGATTCACAAATAACTCTCCTTCCTATATGCCCCACATGTTTTTCAAACTGCTGTTTTTATGCTGTATCTCCCTGGATTGTTTGTTGTGTTGTCTCTTTAAGGGTGGAGACTCAGCTTCCTATCACCCTCTAGGCTCTCCCAGAACCAAGCTGAGTTTTTAAAATTGCAGGCTTTAAGTTCCACTTGTAAGAATTGTAAGTTCCTCTTGTAAGAATTTATGACCCTCTAATTTTTGACCTTTCTAGTTTTCAAAGCCAAGTGTTAGGGGGATTCATTTCCCTGTTCAGATTCTCTGATGTTAGAGTATACTTCTTTCCCCTCTCTGTGCCCATGGCTCCCTCCCTCCTGCAGATAGCTCCTGGGTCTTTTAGCTCCCCATTGCATGTCCATCCCTTCTACCATCTTAGATATGACCTCTTCTCTACCTTTAGTTGTAGAGTTTGTTCTGCCAGTCTTCAGGTTGTTTTCTGGGGTATTTACACTGATGTGAGTGTTACCTAGTTGTATCCATGGGAGGGGCAGAGCTTAGGGTCCTCCTACTGTGCCATCTTTCAGACCCTGGAGAGTTGATATGAATTTTAAAATTAAATTTTATACACATTTGTTGAAGCAACTGTTACTGGCTCAATATCTTAACAGCATTTGGTTCTGAGAAGTTTCTGATGATCTTAAGTGCTTTTAATTCTTCGTAACAAGAAATCCTCCTGCACAAGTTCTATTTCCCTCAAGCTCTTTTGTAAGTCAGAAAAAGAGGGACAACCAAAGAGAATGAATGCAAAATTAGCTATAAAGAAACATCGAAGGAAAATAAATACCTGGATTAAAATTGGAATGTGGGGCGCCTGGGTGGCTCAGTCGGTTGGGCGTCTGACTTCCACTCAGGTCGTGATCTCGCGGTTTGTGAGTTCAAGCCCTGCGTAGGGCTCTGTGCTGACATCTCGGAGCCTGGAGCCTGCTTGGGATTCTCTGTCTCTTTCTCTCTCTGCCCCTCCCCCACTTGTGCTCTGTCTCTGTCTCTCAAAAATAAATAAATGTAAAAAAATAAAAATAAAAAATATGGAATGAGCAAGGATATTTTTCTTACTTTGAATCTGGACTAGCTTTGTTAGCCAATTCATCCTAATCCCAAACTCTCTCCTTTCTCAATCTATTCAAAGATTTCCCCTCAACTTTCTTAATCTGGCTGACATTCCCACAGTTGTATCACTGCTAAGGACTGCTATAACCATTCTCTGAGAGTATTATTGCCCATTCCCCATTATGACATATTAACATAAGTACCCAAACATAGCTTCTTTCTTCCAATATAATGACAATTTTATTTGATTAATTAATCAGTGCTCTTAGAAAAGGCTATTTGAATTTTAATCAAGCAACAAATGTGATTTTGAAACTAGTGTTTATTAGTTAAGACTTTCATTTGTTCCCTAACTTGGATATTTGTTCTGGTGATGAGTATAATAGTCAGAAATGGGCAACAACTTCAAGATGGCAGTTCTGTAGAGAAAGCTGTGTCTGGTCACTGAGGGTTTGTGAAACCTATAAATCATGCCAAGGAGTGCCTGCTTTACTCAACTGTTGAGACTAATTGATACTATTTTATCTCACTAATGCTTATCAAAGCATGACTTCCCATTAATTTTTTAAATGCCTATCTAAGGGACTAATGTGAAAGAGAATTGTTTCTTTATATACAGGCAATAGCATCTATGAAACATATATGGGCAATTATGCTAAATATGGCATAAATCTAGAGTGAAACAAGTCAATATAAGAGACCTAAGAATGAATATTTTGTCTTCCCTGCCTCAAATTGCTACGTGGAACTTCCTCCTTATGCTGTTCTCTAAATGGGCTGCTCTCTACTCCAAGCTCTATTCATGCAAATCCAACTGTTCCTTTCGCCTTGCAATTATTCAACATAATTAGCAATATTTAGAAGTTTAGCCAAGTGTTGCACATTTCATATGTAAGTCTTGGCTTTACTCCACATAAAAATTTCAAGGTATTGTGCTCCTTAACTCTTCAGAAAAGATGTCTTTCAAAGACAATGAGGTGTCATTTATCCTTAATTGCTCTTTAGTTTTCTATTTCTCTTAAGCATCTATCATTTTTGACAGACAGTATTTCTGAGTGGACTTTGACTAAAATAAAATGGTGTTCATATTTTCCCCCTTTGTAATGAAAGGTAACACATAAGAAATCAATTTACAGCAGAGTGTGAGATTCTACTTTTTTTGTATGTGTGCATGTGATCTTTGCTCTAATAATACATTTTCTTCTCTGTTCTCTAAACCAAGTATCCTTACTTGAAAACAACAGAAAGTGGTAGAAGTTTAACTAGTGTTAGATATGTAGTCTTCAAATATTACAGTTTTTCCTACTGGGGCTACTTTCCAAATAAGCATTAAGTTATTCTATATTAAATTGAGATTGTGTTACAAAGTGTACAGCTTTTCATTTGAATTATAAAAGAAATTTTGTGCAAGGAGAATGTCATAAGCTGTGTCCCTTTAAAAAATTTGACCTGGGTGACATCTTTTATAGTTTTTATAAACTTATAAAAATAAGAATTGCATCATAAAATTCAGTGAAATATAGTGAAGTTACATCCTTTTAGTTCAATATTGAGATTTGATTACCCTTGATATCAGTGACTATTACTTAAAATAAATATCCAAATAAACAAACTATCAAAAATTGTATGAGACAAGTTAGAGAGGCAAAGGTTACCTTATTTAAGACTATTGCAATAAGGAAGAAAGATTGAACCCCACTCTATTGAAGTAAAAGGCTGGTGGGTCTTTATATGCTGGTATGCTGGAAGGACCTGGTGGAAAATTATTGGAGGACATTAGGGAGGAGGATGGTCAATATAGTAGGACTATCTGTGTTTGTTAATGGTTGCTTATGGAAGTTAGACTTTAATCTAGCCTCCAACAGAGACTAGGAGATGGGACCCCACCATCTTTCTTGATGTTTACATTTCAAAGAGATGGCTCCCAGGTCCTTAGGAAGACTTTCCTGGGTTGCTAAGAGGAGACTTTTGTCTCAAAGGGAAAGATAAAGAATTTACAGTTGAGCTTTTTGTAAAGCAAATACTCTAAAAAATAAAATAGGAGGCAGGAGCCTACAGTCAGGAAGGAATCTGTCTAAAATTTAATCAAGCTGAAGGGAATGTTAAGGTCATCTTGGTAAAAAAAAAAGTTTACTCTTTTTTGAAACTTCTTTGATAAGAGTGGCACATCCTAAAGAATAATTGTTCTAAGAATTAGAGAGTTTCGACTTTCAAAAATATTTTATAGAGCACGCTCATAGAAAGTAGGATTTATATCTTTTACATCATAAATGTCAAAACCTATTGGCAATATTTATTATACTGAGAATTCAAATATTCTTGAAAAGTGCCAGAAGTATTTCACTCAATGTCCAATGCAGTACATTTCTCTAGGTAAATATTTTTCACCCTAGGTAGAATAATCCATTTATAATGTAAGATGACCTGGAACTGATCATGGTGATTAGGAACATTGTCACCTTTGTATTCCACAACTGTTATAAGAATGAACATAGCAACATTTAAGCAATCTAATAGTTTTTGAAGGCACTGCAATTTCAGAGGTTTCTGGCAGATGTGTTGGTCCATTAAGCTTTAATGAGATGTTTATTAGGCATAGGAAAGTAACTCAATTCAAAAGCTCTTGAGCCAAATATGTTCTTTTAGTCCAATGGGATAATTATCTATATGCATATGGAGATTGGGACGTCCTTCCAAACAAAAATCAATTTTAAATCACTTCTCAACTTAAGGTCTTTAACTAGAAAAACAAAAACACTGTGTCTCTGTGAGTATGGATGCTGTTGTCTCTAAATGCATTCACTTAGATTCATTATATATCTATTTTCATATTAATACTCCCTTAGAAATCCATATTTCTGCTGAAATGTGTCTAAAGCCCTTTTTAATATTATATCACTGACATAATAAAAACACTTAAAATAATGGCCAATACCTCTTGCACTTTTATGTTCAAGATACTAAATGATTTATACACATTAACTCATTTATTTTCTGGCCAAGCCTATGAGGTAGGTTCTATTAACAGACTCACTTTATATATGTGTTAATCAACTTGCCTAAGATCACACAGTAAGTGGTAGCCAGGATTTAAATATAGGAAGTCTAGATCCATAAGCCACATGTTTATCATTATATTATATCCTCTGTGTATTTATAAAGTTCAGAACTATTCAAGGGCAAAGTCTCTTTCATAGTAGAGAGAACAGAGTATTATAGTGTTTGGTAAACTCATTCTTTATTATGTTGGTTGTTCTATTTTAAATGAATAGTGAAAATATTTCCTGAAAGTTAGAGAAGAAATATATAGAGTTTGATATTTTATACAAGTTTGTTTCTCTTTTTCTTCATCCTGAATTGTATTAATTTATATTTACTAATGGAAATAATAAAGACAATTTTAAAAAGAAAAAACCTCTATTAACCTTACTTTCACATAGATTCAAAAATCAGTAAAACACAACAATTTTACATGAATTTTGAATTTTGTTCTTTTGTGGTTAACATTTTAACAAATATTTTATGATTTAATTTTCTCGTAATTACACCTTCAGACTCTAAATACTCATGGGATCAGGTTATTACATTATTCTAAGCCATTATTCATTTAGTCTATATAGGTTATTACATTTCCCTACACTCATGTGAAATCCTTTAAGGCTTTCATAGCTATCAAACACTGCCAAAAAACCCCACTGTATTGTGATCCAGTAAATAATATTTTTTGATAAATAGCAATAAAATTTATCTTCACATTTTGCAGTTTATTAGTTTCACACAATTAAACTTGTTTTCTTGTTGCTTTGATCTCTTATCCTAAATCTTCACATTGTTCTTCCATTCTTCTTTGCTGTCAGCATATTACTTTTTTCATAGCTGTGCTAGGCCTGGGATTTTCCCTAGATTGGATATTCGTAGTGGCCAGGAAAGTACAAGCGAGGTGATATATTTCCTTACGGATACCTGGGGCTATGTTTTTATGTTATTTATTATTCTAATTAACGTGTGAATGTGTAAATCTTTCAAAGGGAATATATTGCAACGAATGAGTCTTTTAAAGTACATTTTTTAACCTTTCAGGACTTAGAAAAATGTCCCATTGTCCCAAACCACATCTGTGGGACCAATCTTTGCTCTGTAGGGCAAAATATCATATCTACCTTAGGAGATTCACCAGAATAAATGATGATATTGATTTATTCACAACAATGCCATATCTACCATTTATTGACAGTTCAGTACATATTTCACTAATATATGAATCATTTTACATACATTTACTTCATTGATATCTAAAAGCATCCAGTGAGATAGATTTTTTCCCATTTTTCTGATGTCCAAACCAAAGCTTAAAGATGATAAATATTTTTCCTAAGATCATACAGCAAATAAGGATCAAAACTTTTTTTAATCCCTTTATTTTTTATGCCTAAATAGACTTACCTAGTTGTGTCTTCTGTCTCCCCACCCTTTGTTATTGTTTATATTAACTACATTAACTTTAAAAACATGACTTCTCAGTTTAACTCTGTAAAAATTATGCTATGGTTCTAAGCCTCATTATGTTTTCATAGATCTAACCTATATAATAAAAACAAGTTCAATTATATTCAACTGCTGTATAAACAGCTAATAATAACCAACTATTACCAAATAATAATTAAAATATTTTAACATCCATAGTGAATCCTATGCAGGACTAAGTTTTAGATAATCATTCAATATGTATATTATTTATGTGGAGATTAGGCAGTTGAGAAAGCATGTAAATGCAATAATTTACTGCATATGGACAATGTTTGTTAGTACTATTATTTAGATAAGTGTACTTTTTTCTTAAAGAAAAACATATAATTCATGAATATTTAAAAAAATACTTTTAAACATATTTTGTTACATTTAAACCACACCCAGAAGTTTATTCATTACTGCTTACAATATCTCCAGAAAACTTAAAATCATTTCAGAAAATATATGATAAGAATAATGATAAGAAAAGGTAATTTATTCTGTTTTCCATGGACTTTGTCTGACATTGAAAATTGTTATTTTTGTTCACACTCAGATCTGAAATTTATACCAGAATAAATGAGACAATTTTATTTCATTGACAGACTAAAGTATCATTGAGTGGCTGATAGTATAAAATAAATTATGTTTTTCCCAAGATTTTACCTCTTTAAACTTCCTTGAAAAACTTCTTTAATAACACACCTCAGAAAATGACTTGGAAGGTAAAATAAAATATGTTTTACTGTGAACGATTGCTGAATTTTATCATGTAGGAAATATCGTTGAGTTAAAGGATGTTATGTGTACTATGAGATATAGGTTTTGTTTTGGGTTTTGCTTATCTGAACAGGACACATTTGGATCAAGGGCCCATTTTTTAAAATATATACTTCTAAAGCTGGGAAAATGTGATGTGTTCTAGAAATGATCAGAAGCTGTGAAGCTTGAGTGTGGAC
This sequence comes from Lynx canadensis, assembly GCF_007474595.2. Classification (NCBI taxonomy): domain Eukaryota; kingdom Metazoa; phylum Chordata; class Mammalia; order Carnivora; family Felidae; genus Lynx; species Lynx canadensis. The sequence continues at coordinate 179,911,205 of NC_044310.1, read as the reverse complement.
AGTAGTAATGGTCTGGAACCTATAGATAATCCCTATAGGTCATTGAAAGAATGAGTATTTTATTCAGTTTAGTGAGGACTCTATAATGTATTTAGTCAAGGTGGTAATTTAATCAATTTATATTTTTAATAGGATACTGGTCAGTATTAGAAGATTCAATTTAGAAGGAAAGCACAGGCAAGATTGGAAGAAAGGAAGTATTTCACTAGTCCACATGAGGAACAGTGATAGTTTGGATTGGGAGGAGGTGGTCGTGCAGATAGATAGGAGAACAGAACTGAGATATATAGAATTTCTGCTAGCTGAAGTTGGTGATTTACTGTATGTCAGTAGATGAATAACAGATGGGAAGAGAGAAATCAAGAATGAACACTCTAAAAAAAATGAACACTCTATTACTGTTTGAGCAATTAGACAATTGATGATGTAATTAATTGATATGAACAAGACTTGGGGAAGAAATGGTTTTACGCGCGTGTGCGCGCGCGCACACACACACACACACGTTTTTCTAAACAATTTACATATTGCTAAGTAAAATAAGCCAGTCTGAAAACTCTACCTACTGTGAGTGACCAACTTTATGACATTCTGGAAAAGGAAAAATTATGGGTACAGTAAAAAGATCAGTGTCTGCAAGGGTTTTAGGCTGAAGGATGGAGGGATGAGTAAGTGGAGTACAGGAGACTTTTAGGACAATGAACTATTTTGTATGATATTGTAATGGTGGACACATGTCATTCCACATTTGTTAAAACCCGCAGAAGGTACAACACAAAGAGAGAGCCTTAATGTAAACTAGGGACTTTAGCTAGCAATCATGTATCCATACTGGCTTATCACTTATAACTGATGTACCACATTACTTCAAGTTGTTAATAGTAATGGAAACCCAGATGGAAGAGTGATGGGAATATGGGAACTCTGTCTGTACTTTCTGCTCAGTTTTTCTGTAACCTAAAACTGCTCAATAAATAAAATCTATTAGTCAAAAAAATCTGATAGATCACAAAAAGTGAATTTATGCTACCTCATAATAACATTAACTAATAAAATTTCTAAACATTTTTTGAGCTAAATCTAATGTACCAACATTATAGTCCTTGGAAGAAGTTATGATAACACTTCTTGCTTGATTTTTACTTTTTAGGTATCAGTTAACAACAAAGTTAACAATTCAGTTAACAACTAAATGCATTGCAAAGCATTTCTTTTTAACAATGATTCTTCCAGATTATTGAGTATACATTCTCATTTTCTTTGAACTAGATGAGATATTTTTATAATATCATTGTAATCCTATGGTCTGCAGAATGTAATGAAACCTGATATCCATGAATAGACGTTTTAATAGGATAAAGTAATTTAAGTGATCTTTCAACTATTTCTTTTCTTCTTCTTTGATATCCAGTAATAAGAAGGATATTGTTTTGAAATATTGAGTGCCAGAGGGAGTTTTAATAAACATCATTTAATTATCTATTTCCATGATTATCAAAAAAGAAATAAAGCCAAGTTAACTGACATATTCCCAGTCTTATGGTAAAAAAGAAAACTTCACTTTGTAATATTTATTGATATAGAAACTGTATATTTTGTGTTTTTATAATTAAGCATAGGTATTGCTGTATGAATACTTTCAGGCCTTTATAGGGCATGAATGACAGTAGTAAGGGGATTTAAACGTCTTTTTTTCCTTACCCAATGATTTGAACTTATATGGTTTTCATAGTTAATAACTAGCTGCACAATCTTAGAAAACTTACTGAGATGGTAGAGATGTTCCATATCTTCACTGATCAATACAGTAGCTACTAGCCATATGTAGCAATTAAGCGCATGAATAATGGCTGGTGTGACTGAGAAACTAAATATTTAAGTTAATATAATTAAATTAGATTTAAATAGGACAGCACAGGTATAAAATGAAGGAATTAACATTTTTGCATTTCTGTGAGTCCTATTAATAATGAAAAATAAACGTTAAATATCCATAAGTTTTCAGTATAATTGGTATTACGCACTTTTTGTTGGATGTTCTACTGTGAGGTTTGGGATGTTTTAATTATTATTAATCAAGAACATAGTGTTTTAAACAGATAGCATTGAATAAATGAGAGCTATTCAAGAAGACTAGCAAGAGATAATAAAACAAAGAGGGTGAGTCTCTTGAAAAAACTGAACAATGACAAGTAAATGTTTTAGTTAAGGAGAATAGAAGTTTTCCAAAAGTAAGCAAAGTCTTTCCCATTTAAAAAAAGGTCATTTAGGGGCACCTGGGGGGGGGCTCAGTCAGTTAAGCATCCAGCTTCAGCTCAGGTCATGATTGCACCATTCCCGAGTTCCAGCCCTGAATTGGGCTCTGCGCTGACAGCTCACAGCCTGGAGCCTGTTTTAGATTCTGTGTCTCCCTCTTTCTCTCTGCCCCTCGCCCCCTTCTCAAAAATAAATAAACATTAATTTTTTTAAATGGCCATTTAAATTAATGATTTCAGTTAGTTTATAATATCTAACTAAACTCATTTAATTTTCAGGTATTTTTTATGAGGTAGATGCATTTGTTCCCATTTATGAATGGGATTATTGAAGGTCAGTGAGTTTTAGTAGATCAGGCAACTGTTAAGTAGCTGAGCTGGGATTCTTACCTACAATGGTTTGGATATAAAGTCTATGCAGTTATGTGCCATCTCCAAAGAAAACAAATTCTTTGAGTAAAGAGTACTAACTCATAGTTCAAACAAAACAAAACAAAACAAAACAAAACAAAACAAAACAAAACCCCTATTGTGTTAGTTTACCAGGGCTGCCATAACAAAATGCCACAGACTGGTTGGCTTAAACATCAGAAACTTATTTTCTCACAGTTCTGGAGGCTGAGAGTTCAAGATCAGGGTGTCAGCAGGCTTGGTTTTTCCTGAAATCTTTCTCCTTGGCAGGCAGATGGTCACCCTCTTTCCGCCTCTTAACATGATCAGCCCTGGTGTCTCTCTGTGAGTCCAAATCAACTTTTTGTATAAAGATACCCATCATGCTGGATTAGGGGCCACTCTAATGGCTTCATTTTACTGTTTTCACTTCTTAAAGGCACTATCTCCAAATACAGTCATAATGAGGTACTTGGGGTTAAGCTTCAATAC